>NW_006408536.1:30638825-30639677 GCF_000296735.1 Chrysochloris asiatica
TACCAGACCCTTCTTCTGAGGTGCCCTGGGTGAACTACACTTGAACTGCCACCATCTGGGTGTATTCATCATCTGCACCAGCTATTGTCTCCTTTGACTAAACACTAACTAAAAGATATAAACTCTGTCCACCATCTTCAGTGCAGAGATGGATGGATGGATGGCTAGATAGAAAGATAGAGCTAAATGGATGAATGGATGGATGGAGGGGTGGATGAATAGAAAGATAAAGTTGGATGGATGGGCAGATAGAAAGATAGAGTTAGATTATTGGATGGATGGATGGTTGAATGGATAAATGGTTGGATGGATGGATAGAAAGATAGAATTAGATGGATAGATAGATGGTTGGATGGATGGATGGTAGAATGGATAAATGGTTGGATGGATGGATGGTAGAATGGATAAATGGTTGGATGGATGGATGGATGGATGGATGGATGGATGGATGGATGGATGGATGCCCTGCAGTACTGGCAGTGTTTACTGAATGTCTGAGACCCTTATTGACAAGATGTTAGAGACTGTGAAAGAATCCAGAAAGTCCAGAGACCCTGAGCGGGGAGTTACCCCAGAAACAGTTGCCCTGAGATCAGCCTTAATCCTTAAACTAAAAACATCCCTTTAGGTCTTCTTAAAACCAAACAGAAGTTTAGCTTCACCGGTAAAGACTGTCTACCTTAAGCACCATCTTTTCAGAACAATTGTTATTGTTGTTAAGGACCGACCATTCCGACCCACAGTGACCTTTCTGACCCACAGTGACTATTCTGACCCACAGTGACCATTCCGACCCACAGTGACCATTCTCACCCACAGTGACCATTCTGACCCACAGTGACCATTCCGACC
>NW_006408536.1:30639979-30641802 GCF_000296735.1 Chrysochloris asiatica
TTGAAGCACCACCTTTGTGATTAGCAGCCCAGTGCTTATACGATAGTGCCACACCATGGGATCCTGTTGACAACAGTAACTGTACAAAAGGCTAGCACTGAGTTTCTGTTAATGGGGGGCCCACTGGAGGGGGAGGGAAGACTGAGGATGGTTGTAGAGCTTGAAGACTGTAATCAGTGCCGCTGAGCTGAACACGTAGAGACTGTCCAATGGGTGTGTGTTTTGTTGTGTATATTTGTGTATATTGCCACCACCAACAAAAATAATATGTTATTTTTAAAAAAATGAATGAAATAAAATTTAGTCTTGTTCCCAGCACTCCTTGACCTGCTCTCTATTTAATTGGTTTTGTATACAACAGGTACATGTTTTATGTTGTTGCTGTGTGCTGTGGAGTCGGTTCTGACTCATAGCGACCCTGTACAGGATTTCCGAGGCTGTAAATAAATCATCCCGGGATCAGAAAGCCTCATCTTTCTCTGGCAGAACAGCTGGTAGTTTCGAACTGCTGACCTTGTGGTTCATAGCCCGATTCATAACCACTATGCTACCAGAGCTCCTTACATGTTCGATAGTTTCCATTAAAAAAAAAAATAAAAGAACAATTTTATCAAAGTATAATCCACATGTTATTGGAATCCACTCATTTAAACATGAAATGGATTTCCGTATATTCCAGGAGTGGGTAACTGCCGGATTAAATGGATTTCCATACATTCTCAGGAGTGGGTAATCATCGCCATCGTCACTTTGAGACCTGGATTTCTGCCCTCCAGAGAGATACTCCTTCACCCACCGCCAGTGCTCCCATACCCTCCTCTCAAGCCCAAGGCAACCACTCGTCTCCTTTCCATCTACGCTGGGGGTGAGGGTGTGCCGTGGAGTTGGTTCCGACTCAGAGCCACCTTGCCTAGGGTTTCCGAGGCTGTAAATCTTTATGGGAGCAGAAAGCTCCATCTTTCTCCCGCGGAGCAGCTGGTAGTTTCAAACTGCTGACTGTGGGGTTAGCAGCCCGATTCATAACGCTACCAGAGCTCCTTCTTTCCATCTATGGATCCATGTTGAGGCGCCTTAGTGGAACTGGTTTGCTGGGTCACTAACGTAATGAAAGAAATAAATCACGGAAGAAAGTTCTGACAGTCTGTTTCTGTAAAGATTGCACTGAGACCACCCAGTGCCCTGAGGTCATTTCTGACCCATCCAGCCCCTATAGGACAGAAGAGAGCTGCCTCTGGGGTTTCCAAGGCTTTACAGCAGCAGACTGCCTCATCTTTCTTCCAAGGAGCGCCTGGTGGGTTTGAACGCCTGACTTTGCAGTTAATGGCCCAATGCATAACATACCTAGCTACCAGGGCCTACACCCTATGGGGCTTAGTTCTACTCCATCACTCATGAGGATTGCCGTGAATCAGAACTCACTCGGCAGCTACAGTCTTATTAATTCATTTATTTATTTGGAAATCTCAAAGGTTGAAAGCCTTTCAACTGTGTGGATCATAACAACCTATAAATAACATTTTTTTAAATGAATAACGTTGTGAAGAGTGACAATTCCACAAGACTTAATTGTGCTCGTGCAGAACCTGTACAAAGACCAGGACAAGGGGACACTGAATGGTTTAAAACCCAGAAAGGTGTGCATCAGACCTGTATCCTTTAACCTCACTTATTCAGTCTGTGTGTTGAGCAAATTACTCAAGAAACTGGTCTCTGTGAAGAAGAATAAAGTATCAGGATCCTAGGAAAGCTCGTCAACACCATACAATAGGCAAATGGCACAACCTTGCTAGCTGAAAGTCAAGAGGATTTTAAAAGTATTGGAA
>NW_006408536.1:30642763-30648204 GCF_000296735.1 Chrysochloris asiatica
TTCTCTGTCGCTTCACATGCATGTGAATGCTGGACAATGAAAAAGGAAGACCGTGGAAGAATTAATACATTTGATTTATCGTGGTGGAGAAGAATATAAAAAATACCACGGACTGCCAGAAGAACCAACAAATTTGTCTTGGAGGAAGTGTTCCTTAGAAGCACTCTCAACACTAATAAGTCGGAGAAAAGCCTCCATACGGTTTAAAAGAGCTTGCAGCATGCCTGAAGAATGACCTTCCCTGTCTTTGTTGTTGTTAAACGCTGTCAAATTGGTTCCAACACATAGTGACCCTGTATAGGGTTTCTGAGGAGCAGCTGGTGAGTTTGAACTGCCGACCTTTCAATTCAAACCGACCTTGCAGTCCAGCATATTAACCCACAGCGCCACACCAGGAGTACAATATCCTTATTTTTCCTATGGTGCAAATGATCGATGTGCCTGGCTGATAACTAAAAGAGAAGAGGTTGAGTCCCCCCATAGGAACCTCAGAAGAAATGTCTGGTGATCTGCTTCAAAAACCCAGTTGTTAACAATGCTAAGGAGCACAGTTCTAATCTGACACTCATGTGGGGTCAGGGGCTCAGACGCCATGAGTCACAGTCATCTCTATGACAACTAATTATCTCCGCTATTGATCTCTCAATTTTTAAAAAGTGGCCATAAGCTGATTTGGCTCATGACGATCCCACCCACGTGTTTCAGAATAGAACCATGCACCACAGAGCTCAGAAGTATTTTGTTCTTAGCTTTCTGAGGGACCAGAGTTGCCCATCATCCCACTGGAAGAGGGTCATTGCCAGTGAGTACAGCAGCTTTGCTGTGTACACGGAGGGTCACTTGTTCCCTTGGTATGTGACCATCTGCCTCCAGGCACTGAAGAATGTGGATGAGAGAGAGCAAGAGTCACTCCAGTTACCAATACAGAGCTCCGGCTCCTAGCAGCCGGTGGTGGAGGCCAGCCGGAGCGACTTTAGCACCCACCTCTGCCCCTGACCTCCAACTCGCAGGTCTGATCAACTCCATCATCTGTAAATGCTCCCGGCAGTCGGAAAGGAGCTTAAAGGCACGAGGAAAACAGGCAGTACTGTTTTCCCCACAAAGCGGGTCTCTGTATACAAGCACTTCTCCTGCGGGGCAGGTGACCTATAGCCCCCTTGGGGATGAATGTGCACCATGGATAGGTGCACAGACCGTTCCTGCCTACACACCAAACCTAGGTAACAGTGACACCTCCCGGCTTCTAACTCAAACATGGTGGCAACACATTGATCAATGTGGACTGTACCCACCGTCTCCCTGTCTTCCTCTGCTGGCTTGTGTGTTGCTGTGATGCTGAAAGCTACGCTACCGATATTTCAAATACCATCACTGTGAAGAGTTTTCCACAGACCTTTCAGCTGAAGACAGAACAGGAAGAAGTTGGCGGTCCACTTCTGAAAACGTGTTGTTCTCAGGTGCCATCACGTTGGTTCTGGCTCGCTGCAGCCCTTCACACAACAGAAGGAAAGACCGCGTGGTCCGGCACCACCCTCACAACTGTCATCATGTTGGAGCCCATTGTAGCTGCCATCGTGTCAGTCCCTGCTGTTGGCGGTCGTCCTCTTTTTCACAGACCCTCCACTTAACTAAGCATGATGTCCCTCTCCAGGGACTGTACTTTCCTGACAACATGTATGTCCAAAGTATGAGAGACCAAGTCTGACCATCCAGGCTGCTGAGGAGTCTTCTGGCTGCATTTCTCCCCACACAGATGGGTTTGTTGTTCTGGCCATCCATGGGACTTCCAGCGTTCTTGGCTGACAGCACTGGTGGACACATGATGAACAGCGGAGGAGCATGGCTTTAAGTGATCGCAGACTTGCTGGAAGTTAGCTCTGACTCCCTCCAAGGCCCCCAACAACAGCTAACTACAAAGACTTTCAAGAAGGAATGTACCCCGGACCGAGAACCCAGTCATCTGTAGCTAGCCTCTGCCCACGTAGCCAGTATGACTGGGAATGGCTGAGTAAGGGGGGTGGGGGGAGGGGGGGCTGATGGCGCAGCAGCTAAGCACTCAGCTACTAACTGAAAGGTTGGCTTTTCTACGGGAGAAAAACCTGGCGACTCGCTTCGACTCTTTTCAACCCTGTGGGACAGAGTGGAACTGCTCCGTAGGGTTTCCGAGTTCAGATCTTTACTCAAGTGGGCTGCTTCGTGTGTGTCCCACAGAGCAGCTGGTGGGTTTGAATTGCCGACCTTTCAGTTAGCAGTCCAATGCCTTACCTGTGAGATGACAGCCTAGGAAAACTTCCAGGGGGTCTCTCAGATCCCAAAGCCTGTCAGCAGGAGCCCCCCAACAACAACCACAACGTGATCTCTCGCCTAGTGTCATCCTGACATCAGCAACAGTGAGAGGTGGTTAGCTGTCTGGATGGGGCTGATGAAAGGAGATGGGGCTAAGACTCTTGTGGCACAATAGTGAATGATTGCTATCAGGAATGACTGCAAGGGTTGGAAATGTAAAGGTAGATGTTTTGTAACAAAAGGAAAGGAGTGGTTGATCTTGCAGTCCAGGAGTGGAGGTCCCTCAGACCATCAAGGGAGAAGAGCGGAGTGCAGGACCCTACCCACAGAAACAGTGACACCAAAGATGAAGGCAGAGACGATAACGTGGAGAGAAGGAGCAGCTGGGGACTCTGGACCCAGGGAGGGAGAGGGGCTATGTGCTGGTGGCCAGGGGGCTGGTGTGCAGGATATACCCTTTGGTTGCTTGAATGGTTTATATATTCCTGAGTGCTTTGGTGTACATCCAAAAAAAACAAAAAACAAAAAACATGGAATGGAAGCAAACACTGTTGAATGATGATGCATGGAGGGGATTGTAATAATTGCAATGAAATGAAATAGGATAGGATGAGTGTAAAGCTGATGTTCTCCCATGTAAACTATTACTCAGTTCACAAGAAAACTTTAAAAAAAAAAAAAAGTAAAGGAGCCTAGAGTTTCTTTTAGGAACATTGATACACGTGAGCTGAGCTGATGAAAAGTGTTTTTGTTGTTAAAACTAACAGCAAAGATGGTTTTATAACAAACAAAAAACAATGAATTTCTTCTGAACCACTCATCAAGCATTTTATGGACAGTGAACCTGGTGTGGTCCGCACCCCCACCCTCAACTACACCACTAGGCAGTGTCTGCTTCTGAACTCAGTGTCTTCCCATCAGGTTACAAGACGGAACCATATGGAGAACGCTATATGTTCATTTTTTGCAGCTTTTTGTTATGTCCTGAGTGAATGCTTGCAGAACAGATCCATTTTCCATTGAACCCGCCATACACATTATGTTTCATCTTATTATCCACAACGCCCAAAATATCCCACCCTCGTCCTCTCTGTGCCCCACCATCACCCTCTCTGTGCCCAACCCTCACCCTCTCTGTGCCCCATCCCTCACCCCACTTCCTGTCTCTCTTTCCCATTCCCCATCCTCCTCCTTTCTGAACTCTGGAACACTGCCCTCAGTAGGACCAGATCACCCTCGGACCACAGTCAGTACGTGCTGAATGCTGAGTTTACATCAAATCCCTACTCCATGTTGTTGGGTAACGATGACCGCTCTGACATGGCACATTGTTGTTTTGTTTTGTCCATTAGTTTTGTGGTGGGAGAGGTTGGTTTGTGTGCTGGCTACAGAAGAACTTGGGCATCTCACTCACCCTACTGGACTCTCTTTTTCCCCTTCTTTGCTTCTCTAAGTCATTCTTGAGGAAGCAGCAGCCCCTGGCGACCCAAGTGAGCTCCCAGGTGGTATGTTCTAGCTTCGGTGTTCCTAGGGGCCTTTGCGGTGTTACGGTTAGTGATTGTCCACTTGGTTCTGACTCATGACCATGCATGTACATCAGACCACCACTTCATCTCTCTACATCTTAATTATCATCGAAATGCTCACGTGCTTTGCTTGTGGTCACTGTGTATGTTGAGCACCTTCCAGTCTAGGGCCTCATCCCCCAGCACAGTATTGGACACTATTCTCTTGAGATCCACAGGGTTGTTCTCTAGCTGATTTTCAGAAGTACCTGGCCAGGTCTGTCCACGATGGGTGATCTCCTTCATTGTCTCAGATCTGCTGAGATCTGTCCACCACGGGTGACTCAGCTGGTTCTTAAAATACTGGTGGCATCACCTTCAGCATCAGAGCAAAACACAAGACAACACACTGTCAAACGAGTGGTGGGTGAGGGTTTGCAGTTAGTTTTCTGTGGCTTGCTCTCATGATTAAGGAAGGTTGTCAGAATCTATCCCACGGCTGCAGGAAATGCATTCGCATGTCGCAAGTCCATTCCAATGCTCCTCCTTTTAACTCGATAATATGAGTCTCCACATAGAAACCGTCTTTCCCATGGGAAGCTGACACCATGAAATTCCTACAGTTGTTCCTGGACCAGACTTGTCATCATCACATTTGCAAGACAACAGCACCTTATGTTGCCCAAGTGCACCACACACCCCAGCTAATTACTTGATCCCACACTTGTACTCTAGGTTATGAGCAGGTTGGCCCAGGTACCGTGATGAAACCTGTGCTCCCACCTTGCTCATGGTGAGAGCTGGGGAACACTGCAGTGATTCACAAATCAGGGTCCATGCATCTGTTCAGACACAAGCTGCGATGGGCAAATTGAGCAAGACATATTAAAGCACTTGTGGAGAGCACATTTTCTGTGCCTGCCTCGGGTATGAATCCTTGGAGTCTTTCTGAGTAGTATAGGAATCCACAAACAGATTTTCCCCTCTTCTGTGTGGACACATGTTATCCAAAGTTGGACATGCCTTTTGACATGTCATCTCTGGTTGATTGGATTGAGTCTCTGCTCAGAAACTCGCATGGGAAGACCTCCACTAGCATGCCTTGGCTCCTGGACTGGAAGATCTGAAGCTGAGGTGGGAACTGAGTAGAGGTGGGCTTAAAATACCCGAAAAAGCAGTGGTAAGGTGCAGTGTTGTTCTTTAGTGGAATGTGAATTCTGAGTTGGGTGTTGTCCAGTCTGTTCCATCTCATAGCAACCCTATATCAAACACAGCCCAATTGGCCTTGCATCACCCTCATAGTTGTTCCCTCGTTTGAGCTCATTGGTGCAGCCTCTGTGTTAATCCATCTCATGGGGGAGTGGCTGTCTTTCTCTTTTTCGCTGCTCCTCCATTTGACCAAGTTTGATGTCTTTCTTCAGGGACTGGTCACTTATGATGACATGTCCGAAATACGAGAGATGAATTCTCTCCATCCTCGTATCCAAGGAGCGTTCTGGCTGTCCTTCTTCCAAGACAGATTTGTTCATTCTTCTGACAGTTGGTATCAATGCCATGATTCCAAGGCATCAGTTCTTCCTTGGTTTTCTGTCGGGGACCTGCCTCAACAGGGAAGTTTGGTTCACGAAGTAGGGAGATCTGGCGGCAAAA
>NW_006408536.1:30650464-30651327 GCF_000296735.1 Chrysochloris asiatica
TAACACCACTGTCAGAAGTGTATTAACCCAGATTGATTTTTTGACTGCTGCTTTCCTGACAGTAACACCACTGTCAGAAGTGTATTAACCCAGATAGAGGGATTCCTGTGTGGCGCTCTAGGATCAGGATTGGACTGTGAACCGTAAGGTCAGCGGTTCAAGCCAACCACCGCTCCTCAGAAACCATGTACAGGGTCACTGTGAGTTGGAACCGACTTGATGGCACTGAGCAACAATAACAGATAGATGCTGTATCAAGAAACAATAGCTTCATATTTTCATAGTTTTCTTTAAAAAAGGTTTCTATGATTTTGTAGCCATACTTTAAAAAAAAATTTTATTTACTTTGCATTTTTACTTTTTTTTCAGTTACTCACTCCATTATATAAAGCAGTCTTCAGAAATATTTCTGAGTATCGTAAATCATAAAACATGGAGAACATATTATTAGAGAAAATAAAATTATTAAGATAGAATAAGTGTTCACACTGCTGTGTTAAACGTGTCATAACAACTCAAAGCTGTTCCTGTAGAAATCTGACTTTTGTGTTTCAGATAAAAGTAATGTATCAGCTCCTTTTTAAATGAGAAAATAGATATACATTGCTTCCCGGTTAGCACATGTGAACAATAAAACAAAACAAAAATCAAAAGAAAGCAATTTCCCTCCCTTCTTCTTGTTTCATCCCCTTTCTGTTTAACCGACTTCCCTGTCACCCACATTTACACATGTCTGCACTGTACTCAATGCATAATTCTCCCTTCTCTCCCATCCTGGGAACTATCATGTTGTTGTTGTGAAGTGCTGTTGAGTTGGTTCCAACTCACAGCGACCTTGTATAGGGTTTCCTAGGAGTGGCTGG
>NW_006408536.1:30651591-30652684 GCF_000296735.1 Chrysochloris asiatica
TCGGTTCCAACTCATAGCGACCCTGTATAGGGTTTACTAGGAGTGGCTGGTGACTTTGAACTGCCGACCCTGAGGCTCAATCAGCCTTGCAGTCCAGTGCATTATTCCACAGCGCTACTCCAGGACTCCATATTCTATATTGTGTGGTGCTGCAGGATAAACACTGGACTGCAAGATGTATTGAAGTACAATTTCAGTGGTTCAAATTCACCAGCTGCTCCTCGGAAACCCTACACAGGGTGGCTCTGAGTAGGAACCGACTTGACGGCACTTGACAATATATAATTTGAATGTCTTCATTACCTACCCTAATAGCAGAATAGCCAGTCATAGAATCATGTTTTAGTACAAGAAGCTGTGTGTTATTTATTTGCAATAGAAATCTGCCCCTGAAGAGACAATATTCTGTCTTCGTTTAAGTGTGACATTTACTTCCCTTTTTATATTTCATCAGAGTGCCATACTTGCTTTTTTAAAACTTGAAGCGGGTCTTAGTTCACAAAGTGACACTCCACATCCTATTTTGATGAGCGGGGTCCGGGCTCTGGAAAGCTTGTGAGTGTCCATGTACGGGGGAGCTCTTGCTCTCTACTCATCCAGAGCGAAAGAGAATGAGGCAGCTCAAAGACGGACTGAAGAAAGCAGTCTGCCAGGCAGGTTGCCCACATGAACCACACCGTCATCTACCCTGCGACTGGAAGCAGTAGATGGTGCCCGGCCATCACTGCTCACCAGGGCCTTGCAGGCATTAAAAAAAAAAAAAAATTACAGAAAACAAAAGCCACACTGAGAACACAAAGTTATGCAGCTTTGAGTTCTGTGAGCTCAAGTCAATATTGGTTTCTTGGTTTCAGTAATACATTTGAAGGATATAAGGGAAACCAAGGAGTCCCTTGGTAGTTCAAACTATGGTGTTTGGAAGTTGAAAATTTTAGGCCACCCAGGGGTCCACAGAAGAAATGTCTGGTGATCTACTTCTGAAAAATCAGCTAATGAAATAATAGAATAATAAAATAAAAAGAAATGGGTGAAGTGAATCAGAACCATGTATTTTATTCAAAATACTGTCATTTCAACATGTAATCAACAAATT
>NW_006408536.1:30652784-30656821 GCF_000296735.1 Chrysochloris asiatica
ATATATAATTATATAATAAATAATAAAACTGCAGTTCTACCTTGTTCCATGTGGGGGTGCCATGAGTCGGAGCTGACAGCAATTTGTTATTCATTATGGGAGTCCCTGGCTGGTGCAAAGGGTTATCACATTCCACTACTAATCTGAAGTGTGGAGGTTTGAGCCCCCCCAAAGGCACCTAGGAAGAAAGTCCTGGTGATGTACTTGAGACAAATCAGCCATTGAAAACTGCAGAGTTGTTCTACCCAGACACTCATGGGGGTCTCCATGAGTCAGAAATCAACTCCATGGTAACTGAGTGGGAAAAACACTATATCCATCATTCTCTGGCACGTGATGGGAAATTCTTGGCTGAAATATCGATGAAACTAGATGATTCATTTCTTGGGAGGAGGGACTATATGTTAGGCAAAGTTTTATCCCTAGCTGCTTACAGCAGTGCCTTGATCCAAATGCAATGAGTCTCAATGCGCAGGTGTTGAATTGGATTAGCAAACCGCCCGGAAGTGGAGAATTCATGCCTATTTTTATTCCTTTTTTTCTCATTGTTCAGTACTTGAGTTCTCCTAGGTGGAGATAGTGTATGCATTTCGCCTGCAGCTCTTAACACATTTTCCGTGAAATCAGTTATATGTGAAGTCACATCCATCGGAAGAGCTTTGACTAGGAATCCTGAGGCCACTGGAAAATAAGCCCTGTGGTTACACATCGGGCTGCTAATCTCACAGTCAGCAGTTTGTTACATAGGAGAAAGATGAGGATTTCTGCTCCCATAAAGATTTCAGCCTCGGAAACCCTGTACAGGGTCTCCAAGAGTCGGAATCGACTCCACGGCACATAACAACAACAACAACTCTGTTGTTTTGCAGAGGGCTTTGTCTTAAAGGATTGTGTTGGTAAATGCAGCATTCTGTCGCTGATATTACAGACGCGAGTCCACACTAAATTTACTTCCTAGGATCTATTGCTCCACAAAGTACCAGACTAGGTATGCTAATGAGAACCAGGTATCCCTGCTTGGTGCCAATTGTTGTGTTTTTGTAGGAAAATATAACCTGAGAAACAGGTTCTTTGTCAATGGTCCTCGTCCCCAGATGGGCAATGCTTCTCAAGCAGAGAGTTCATTCATAAGAGACGTAAGTCATGGCCAACATCTGGAGCTATTTCCTCTTGGGGAGCATTTTGGCGTTCCAGAGCTGTCATGCCAAAATACTGCCAAGTAGGTTGCTTTGTTGTTGCTTCTGGAAGGTGCCCCCAAATTGGTTCCCACTCATAGCTGCCCTAAGTAAGACAGAACCAAACCAAATGTTGACCCATCCTGCATCATCCTTACAACCAATTCTATGTCTAAGCCCCTTCTTGGGGCCACTGTGCCAATCCATCTCATTGGGGTCTTCCTCTTTTTTGCTGACCCTCCAGTTTACCAAGCCTGATGGCCTTCTCCAGGGACTGGTCCCTTCTGATGATGTGTCCAAAGTACGTGAAACAACGTCTTATCATCCTGGCTTCTAAGGGCCATTCTGGTTGTACTTCTTCAGCACGGATTTACTTCTCATTCTTCACCAACACCATAATCCAAAGGCGTGAAACAACGTCTTATCATCCTGGCTTCTAAGGGCCATTCTGGTTGTACTTCTTCAGCATGGATTTACTTCTCATTCTTCACCAACACCATAATCCAAAGGCATCACTCCTTCCTTCGTCTTCCTTATTCATAGAGCACGCAACACATTCTGCATGAATATGAAGTGGTTGAAAAGTACCATGGCTTAGGTAAGCCACACTTTAGCCTTCAAAGTGACATCTTTGCTTTTAAACACTTTTTAAAAACAGATCTTATTGCAGCAGATTTGCCCAGTGCAGTACGTCGTCATTTGATTTCCTGTCTGCTGCTTCTATGTTGATCGTGGCTCCAAGTAAAATGAAGTCCTCAACAATTTCAATCTTTTCTTCCTCAATCATGATGCTACTTATTGGTCCTGTTTTGAGGATGTTTGTTTCCTTGATGTTGAGGTGTGTTGTGTTTGGGTCACCCTTGTTCTTCGCCAGGGCCACAATTTAAAAGCATCAGTTACTCAACAGAAATGTATTGTGTCCAGTTCTGGTGGCTAGAGGAGAATTCAGGGCATCGGTAAAGCCCAGACTGTCCACTTGCCGGGGGACACTCTCCCTTGTCCCTCTTCCAGCTTTGGCAACTTCTTCATTTCTTGGTGGTACCAGCCTGTAGGAGGTCCTGGTGTCTCCCTTCAGTTTGTGACCTTGTTTCCATCTCTCTCTCTCTCTTTTTTTTTAATCAGACATGACTCACTCATAAGAGATTAGGACTAGGATCCATCTTACTTGAGCATGATTTAGCTGATAACATCTTTAAAGACCCTATTCCTCCCAACAAGGTGTCGGCAGCTACAGGGTTATCACTTCAGCATATCTTTTGGAGTGGGATGGAATGATTCAATCCCTGTTGCTGCTGATGTTAGAAGCCCTGGAGCCAGCTAGCTCCCACTCACAGTGACCTGTTAACACAGCTTTTGCCTTCCAGGTGGAAGGTAACCTTCAGCCCATTGTTGCTCCCGCTGTGCCAGCCCATCTCCTTGGAAAGTTCCCTCTTATTGGTTGAACCTCCTCTCTTCCAAACCCAAGTGGTTGTTGTTAAGTGCTGTCTTGTGGGTCCCTACAGAACGACTCTAGCTGACCTGCACCAGTCTCACCATGCTTGCCCGGTTTGAGGCCATTGTTGTAGTCTCTGGGTTCACTCCATGTCATGAAATGCCTACCTCTAAGTCTGCTGACCCTCCACGTTAGCAGGCATGAGGCCCTTCTCCATAACAGGTACTTGTGCTGCATGAAATGGGACGACCCTCTTTGTCCCAATGTGCGCAGGCCTCTCCTGACCTCCAAACACTGAGCAGTGATGTCTGGGTCCCACAGTTGGAGCTGGCTCTTGTCTCCTAGAGACAGGAATAGAAACGGGAACACTCACAGACCCCCACAGAAGCTATTACCAGGAGCCAGTCGGTTTCACGATGGAATCATACTGTTGTTGTCGTCGTTGTTGTTGTGAACTCCCTTAGAGTTAGTCTATGCCCCAACTCATGGCAATGCTACAAACAATGGAAGGAAATGCCGCCTGGACCCGCGGGGCCACCCCAGGATCAGATCGGATCCAACACACTAATAAATCCTTAGAGGAAAATTAACCTAGCGAAAAAGGAAGAATCCCTGATGGCTCGGTGGTTAATCACTCCGAGGCTAAACAAAGAGTAGGAAGATTTAACCACCAGCAACTCCTTGGGAGAAAGATGTGAGCTTTGGAAACCCAGGGGAGCAGTTCAACTTTGTCCTGTGGGGTCATGTTGCGACAGCAGTTCACACGAAGCCACTCAGAAGAAAGGTCTGGCAATCTGTTGTCAATAACACACTTTTAAAGAGCCATGAGTGGAGTCTATGACAAATCACCCACTGAGAACCCTGTGGAGCACAGTCTACTCTGACATACATGGGGCACCATGAGTGGAATCTACTTATGAAAAATCATCCACTGAGAACCCTGTGGAGCACAGTTCTACTCTGACACACATGGGACACCATGAGTGGAATCTACTTATGAAAAATCATCCACTGAGAACCCTGTGGGGCACAGTTCTACTCTGACACACACATGGAAACACCATGAGTGGAATCTACTTATGAAAAATCATCTACTGAAAACCCTGTGAGCACAGTTCTACTCTGACACATACATGGGGCACCATGAGTGGAGTCTACTATGAAACATCATCCACTGAGAACCCTGTGGAGCACAATTCTACTCTAACACACACGGGGCACCATGAGTGGGATTTACTTATGAAAAATCATCCACAGAGAACCCTGTGGAGCACAGTTCTACTTGACACACACATGGGACACCATGAGTGGAATCTACTTATGAAAACTCATCCACTGAGAACCCTATGAGCACAGTTCTACTCTGACACACACGGGGCACCATGAGTGGGATCTACTTATGAAACATCATCCACTGAGAACCCTGTGGA
>NW_006408536.1:30656921-30659699 GCF_000296735.1 Chrysochloris asiatica
TCTACTCTGACACACACGGGGCACCATGAGTGGGATCTACTTATGAAACATCATCCACTGAGAACCCTGTGGAGCACAGTTCTACTCTGACACACGGGGCACCATGAGTGGGATCTACTTATGAAAAGCCATCCACTGAGAACCCTGTGGGCACAATTCTACTCTGACACACACGGGGGCACCATGAGTGGGATCTACTTATGAAAAATCATCCACTGAGAACCTTGTGGGCACAGTTCTACTCTGACACACACAGGGGCACCATGAGTGGGAACTACTTATGAAAAATCATCCACTGAGAACCCTGTGGAGCACAGTTCTACTCTGACACACACGGGGCACCATGAGTGGGATCTACTTACTTACCTGGTATTATGTTGTTGTGAAGTGCCATCGGTATTGGTTGCACCTCAATGTAAAGAAAAAAAAAAAAAAATCATCACCACTAGGCCAGTTAACAACATCCATATAAATGAAGAGAAGATTGAACTTGTCAAAGACTTCAATTTGCTCAGATCTGCTATCAACACTCTTGGAAGCAGCAGTCAAGAAAGCAAACGATGTATTGCATTAGGCAAATCTGCTGCACAAAACTTTTTTTTTAAGAGCGAAGAGTGGGACCCTACCGAGAGAAGCAGTGATGCCTGAGATGGAGGCAGAGACGATGACGTAGAAAGATGGAAGTGTTGGGGACTTTAGACACAGAGAGGGAGGGGGCTGTGTGCTGATGACTGGGGGACAGGCTTGCAGTGGTTGGTTGGTGATGCATGGAGGGGATTGTAACCATAGCAATGAAATGATATACTATAGGATGAATGTAAAACTAATGTTCTCCCATATACACTATCACATAATTCACAATAAAATATTTTTAAAAAATTATTTTTTAAAGTGTTGAAGAGCAAGGATGTCAGTTTGAAGACTAAGGTGCACCTGACCTAAGGCATGGTATTTTCAGTAACCTCATATGCATATGAAAGCTGGACAGTGTATAAGGAAGGCCTTAGAAGAATTGGTGCTTTTGAGTTATGGTGTTTGAGGAGAATATTGAAAGTGCCATGGGCTGCCGAAAGAACCAACAGATCTGTGTTAGAGGAAGTATAGTCAGAGTGCTTGTGGAGGGTCAGCGAAAAAGAGGAAGACCCCCAACAAGATGGACTGACACATCGGTAGCAGCAGTGGGATCAAGCTTAACCAAGATTGTGAGGACAGCACAGGATGGGGCAGTGTTTCCTTCTGCTTTGCAGAGGGTCATTAATATCTTGTTGTTAAGTGCTACAGAGTCGATTCTGACTCCTAGTGACCCAATATAGGGTTTCCAACGAGCAGCTGATGATGCGTTTGAACTGTTGACCATTCATTTCAAACCGACCTTGTGGTCCTGAGCTTATTCTATAACGCCACACCAGGACCCTGGTGGTGGTGATGTGCTGTGGAGTCGCTTCCGACTCATAGTGACCCTGTACAGGGTTTCTGAGGCTGTAAATCTTTACAGGAGCAGAAAGCCTCATCTTTCTCCTGCGGAGCAGCTGGTGGTTTCGAACTACTGACCTTGAGGTTTGCAGCCCAACTTATAACCACTACGCTACCAGAGCTCCTTGCACCAGAACTGCAGCGTTGAGGATTTCCATCACATAGGATAACTACATCAGATCACTGGATGAAGGATAATGACGTCATTCTGAGCATCATGGCCAAGTTCACACATATTTTGGGAGACACAATTAGATCCATCAACTCTAGCTGCCTACTCCAGGGTCAGGAGCCGCATGAATAATGCCAATTGAAGAAGTGCTTTCAAAAGGAAGCTTTTTTTCTTTTCCTTCTTTCTTTCTTTCTTTTTGCAATCGTGACCCTGCCAAAGCTCAGAGGTATAAAGGTGAACGCAGAACCTTCATGTAAATTCCACATTTGACTTTCAAATTCTGAAGCACAATTATCCATTATGTCCTAGAAAATAGGTAATGCCTAAAAAAAGCAGATCTCGGATAAGTGCTGGAGCAGACCAATTAGAATGCATGCTAAAAATCATCTTTTTACAAATTCACTCTGAACTCTTCAGTTCTTTTGAGGTCTGCGAACCACAACTTTTTATCTGGAGATTCAGCAGCCATCTGCTGAAACCTTGTGTATTAAACAAAGAAGAGGAAAGGCAACTTGTCTTCCATTTAGACAAGATCGATTTTATCTTGACCAATAGTCCAGCAGAACTTTGGGAAATATATATTACATTCCCCCTTTGAGATTTTCCTTAAAGATGTTACAGGGATCTCAGCAGAAAACCGTCTGATATTTTTATTCACATCTCCCAATACTAAAATAACAAGCATGTGTACTACAACCCAGGCACACTACTGCAGAAAACTGCTCAAGAATTTTAGACTCCACTGCCAGCAGGAAGCCCATAAACATCAGTGCAAAATACTGTAGGAGTTGGACATGGAGTTCTTTTTAAGTCTGGGATAGTTATGGATGGAATTACGCTGGACTCCTAACCCCACTATCCACCAACAGGCTGGGTTAGGTTGGGACGGAGGGTTTCTTTAGATCTATAACACAATACAAAACCCATGGCCATCAGTCAGCGTGGAATCATGGTGCCCCTGTGTGTGTCAGAGTAGAACTGTGCCCCACAGGGTTCTCAGTGAATGATTGTTCATAAGTAGATCTCACTCGTGGTGGCCCCGTGTGTGTCAGAGTAGAACTGTGCTCCACAGGGTTCTCAGTGGATGATTTTTCATAAGTAGATTCCACTCATGGTGTCCCGTGTGTGTCAGA
>NW_006408536.1:30660034-30677329 GCF_000296735.1 Chrysochloris asiatica
GCCCCGTGTGTGTCAGAGTAGAACTGTGCCCCACAGGGTTCTCAGTGGATGATTTTTCATAAGGAGATTCCACTCATGGTGCCCCTGTGTGTGTCAGAGTAGAACTGTGCCCCACAGGGTTCTCAGTGGATGATTTTTCATAAGTAGATCCCACTCATGGTGCCCCGTGTGTGTCAGAGTGTAACTGTGCTCCACAGGGTTGTCATGGGTATTATATTCACTAAAGCAGATCTCCAGGACTTTCTCCCTGTCAGTACTGAGTGAGTTTGAACCGCCAACCTTTTGTTTCCTGGTTGAGCGCAAAATGTTTATGCTGCCCAGAGGCTCATGGATGGAAAATAAATCCCCCAAAGTGTGGCAGACCAGAGATGACCTGTGAGGTGCCACTGTATGCAATTAAGAGTTGCAGAAGTAGACACCTCACGTGGTTAATCATTGTGGAAGGTGCCCCTGGCAAGAACAATCCATCACCTGTCAGTTGCTGAATTGGATCCGACAAAGGAGCTGGGTATGCCTGCGCCTGCGCCTGCCGTTCAGTGTGAAGTCCTCAGTCCGCCCCTATTAACCAATGGTTTGATGAGTCAGCACCAGTCCCAGCACTGAAGGTTTTATATATAGTGCACACCTAGGCTCACACAGACTCTCACAAACACATAGAGTCACTCACATACACAGAGTTATTTATAAACATATATATTCAGTGAAACACAATCTGGCCACATAAGAGATTCGCAGACATAAGTAACCAATTCTGTTTTTGCTAATTGTTCGCTGTGGAATGCAAAGGGGACTTGGTAGGACTGTAGTGAAAGTACCAAGTTAACAGGTGGGCGGTTCACACCACGGGCCGCTGGGAGTCAGAAAGATGACCTCATTCTGCAGTTGACCCTGGTGGTGTCAGAGACTCTGTGAGCAGTTTGACTCTGTCTGATACGGTTGCTGAAAGTTGGAATCGACTTGACCATCGTGTTTTGTTGTTTAATGTTTTGATTTTAGTGGGATACTTACTTCCTGCCGTCTGTTTGTTGTGTTGTGGGGGCTTCCATGTTGTGGTGATGCTGGAAGCTTGGATGCTGCTATTTCAGAAGCTGCCCAGCAAGTTCAGTGTGGTGGACAGGTGCCCATGGGGCTTCCACACTAAGAACAACAGCCTGAAGACCTGCTTCTGAAAATCAGCCCGTGACAGCCCTGTGACTCATAACACAATCCTGTCAGGTTTGTGCTTTGAGAGATCAGCGGCAGAGGAGGACCACATATTCGGTGAAGTAGAGGGATGTCTATTGAGGACTGGGGAGACCGTCGGCGAGATGGACCACCACAGTAGTTGATACAATGGACTCAAACATCGCAAAGGCCATGAAGATGGATGGCGTGGCACGGGACAGAGGAACGTCTCTTTCACTCATTCCTGAGTCGGAGCCCACTCAACAGCACCAAGAGGCACCCTGGGCACAGAGCAGGATAGCTCTCATCTTGTTTTCGCAGTTCAGGAACTAAACAGCCATTGTAACCAGCAAGCAAGATCCTTACTCAACCGCTAGAGTTGAGACGACAGGAGGAACCAGGACGAAGGGAAGAGAGACGCAACAAATCCTGGCGCAGGATTTTTGGGAAACTGCAGTCCTCCAGGCCCACTTCCTGCTGCATCTCTGTCGAGGTCTTATGTCGGGGTCCCGCCTCAACAAGGAAGTGTGGGTGTCATGAAGGAGGGAGATCTGGTGGCAAAAGTGATAGAGAAAGAGAGAGACGAAATATATACAAAAAAGACAGACACACAGATATGATGCAAGCTGGCAGGTAGACAGATCTGCAAACATTTTGCCTAGCATTGCACAGCATTGCTCAGCATTGCATGCAGAATTCACTCTACCTCAGCCTTTTATTCTCTTTTTTAGGGAGGGATTTGTTACAAAGGAAGGATGTAATTCACTCAGGGAGGATGTCACAAAGGGAGGATGTGATTAAGACAGGATACGGAACTGAAATGTGATTAATCATTCAAAACAGGACATAATGATTCACAGGAACAACTTTTAAGATATTTTCATAGTTTTTCTTAACAATCTAACATTTTTATTTTTACAGAAAAAAAGGTTCAATCAAGCTGTTATATATTAACTTTTAGGCTTAAATGATCTAGAGTAGCAACGTGCGGTTTCTTAAGGATACATAACATAAAGCAAGGTTCCTGAAAGGAGCCAAGCTGTCTCTGTACACTTTGCAAACTTTTGTTTGTGAGCAAGATCTCAGGCACCGGGCTTCATTTATCTATACCTAAAATGCTACATTGTTCTTAATATTCCTATATACTTTCAGGAGGAAGGAGAGCATCTCCTTTATTATATTTAGAGGTGGTTTAATGGGGCTGCCACTGATCAACCCAGAGTCTGTGTATGCTGTCCCCAGCACATCTCCAAAGGGTCATGAGTTCCTGCCCCTCCGTTGGCATGCCCCGCCCACACACACACTTCCCGCCAAGCGCGACAGGACTCCCCTTCATTTCCTGATTTACGCTAACTTGCTCAGCAACAATTCGGAAGAGAAATAAAAATAGCCAAAGCTGTTATTTTATTGGCTACCTACGTTCCCATTCCTATTGTGTATAACAAATTTTCCTAATTATCCCTGGACTGGGGGAGTTTGGGGAACTCACAGTTGTGGGAATGGAACATGAAGTAAGCTGTGGTTTTTGTTAGTTGCGCTTCAGTGGGTTCTGAGTCACGGCGATCCTGGAAGTGTGAGGATAAAAGTGGGCTCCATAGAGTTTGAATGGCTGAAGTTTTGGAAGCAGATCACCAGGCCTTTCTTCTGAGGTGCACCTGTGTGGACTGGAACCTGAGTCCTTTTGGTGAGCTATGGAGCCTTTTAACTCCTAGAACCACCTAGCACATCATAGACACATGAAGAAATTCTGAAGGCAGGTGAGAACAGATCTGTTTCAATATGAGTAAGGATTCCTGGTGTGGCGCTGTAGGATAAGGACTGCTAAACGCAAGGCTAGCGGTTCAAATCCACCAGCCGCTCCTCCGAAACCCTATACAGGGTGACAATGAGTCAGAACAACAGTAAACTAAAGACAGAATCTTGAGTTGTCAGCTACTGTTATCTACCCATAGAACACACTCACTTAAACACATGTACCCATATAACGCTTACAGTGTGCATCAGAAATGTGTACACATGGGGTTGTGTGATTTCCCAATTAAATGATGGTGCTTATAAGACCAAACCCAAACCAGTTGACCCTGCGCCGATGCCAACTAACAATCCCATGTGTGTCAGAGTAAAACTGTGACCTTTCCAAAGCAGATTGCCAGGATTTTCTTCCTAGTCACCTCTGCATGGACTCGACCTCCAACCCTTTGCCTAGTAGTCAAGCACTTGAGCATCTGCACCTCCAGGGATTCCTCTTTTGAGTTAAACATTTACCAAGTATGCAATAGTAGCATGACGAAGAAGTTTAACACAGTGAGCGAATGAGCAGAATGGGCTGAGACAGGATGCCAGCATATGCTGTTGGAAAGATAGCACCAACATACAAAAGCAAGAAGTGACTGGCTTATAAGCTTTCAAGAGGGAACCTAGATTCAGAGGGTGTGGAGGAAGGTAGAATCTCCAGTGAGTAGTATCCAATCTGTCTAGGCGGGGCTAGTGAAATGAAATGCGGATAGGTCTCTTGTGATACAATAGTGAATAATTGTTATCAGGACTGATTGTGAGGGTTGGAAATGTAAAGGTAGACATTTTGTAGCAAGGAGGGAAGTGATTAACTTTTCAGTCTAGGAGCAGAGGTCCTTAGAACCATCAAGGGAGAAGAGTGGAGAGCGGGACCCTACCCAGAGAAGCAGTGATGCCTGAGATGGAGGCAGAGACGATGACGTGGAGAGATGGAGCTGCTGGGGACTTTAGATCCAGAGAGGGAGAGGGGCTATGTGCTGACGACTGGGGGCCAGGCTTGTAGTGTATACCCTTTGGTTGGGTGATGTTGCATGGAGGAGGTTGTAACCATGGCAATGAAACTATATACGATAGGATGAATGTAAAACTAATGCTCTCCCATGTAAACTATCACATAATTCACAATAAAACATTAAAAAAAAAAAAAAAAAGATAGCACCAACAGACCTGCTCTGTGCACGGCTGCCACGCACCTCCCGTTTGTAAAACATGCAACATCCATGCAGCGCCATAAACCGAAACACAATGCAACGATGCATGTTATTTCTAACTCCTATAGCTGTGGAGGGAAGACGTCTAGTGCGGCTCTGTAGGGTTAGCCCTGGACTGCAAACCACAAAGCTGGCAGTTCAAATCCACTAGCTGCTCCTTGGAAACCCTAGACAGGGTCGCTATGGGTCAGAACCAACTTGACAGCACTCAACAACAACAACAACAACAACAGACCTGTTGACAAGGAGTCCCGGTAGCATAGTGGTTGACGAGCTGGGCTGCTAACGACAAGGTCAGCAGTTTGAATCTACCAGTCGCTGCAAGAAGGACTTACAATCTCAGAGACCCTACTAGGGTCGCTATGAGTTGGAATGGACACAGTGGCACAATCCCACCACCACCATACTTGTTGAAACCTGGTGTGGTGCTGTAGGATAAGCACCAGACTGTTGACCACAAGGTCGGTAGTTCAAACCCACCAGCTGCGCCTCCTTAGAAACCCTACACATGGTGGCTAGGAGTCGGAACCGACTCAGTGGCACTTAGCGAAAACAACAGCATATCTGCCGAGAAGACTCGGTTTCCAATCAAAAGGTGAGCAGCTAGTTTGAACTGATCATTGCAGGTACAGGGACGTTTCAAGTCACGAGGAGCTAGCCGTGAATTCATGAGAATGACAGGCCGGAACACCACAAGGCTTGTGTCATCATTCTGTCTATGCACCAGCCCAGCCTGGTATTTAGAGACTTTCTCCCCTATGATTACCTATTTTCTGCTGCGTGTTTTCTGACTTGCAAATTTATCAGCGAGGGGTGTGCACTGTTATTCATTTCCAATCAAAGTCCTCCCCATAAAACGGGAGAAGAACAAGACAAAACAAAGTAAATGGCACATTTGTTTGCCTCATGAATGCTTTAGAAATATTGTATTGCATACTTTCCATAAACATAGAAACACTGAAAGGATAAAGCCCCTTCGTTTGGATCCTGGATAGGGTTTCATGTTTTCATTCTTTTTCCTTGACAAACTCTGCAGAGATTTAGAAATAATAATTTCATTTTCTGTAGGATAAACGCTGGACTGCTAACCGCAAGATCAGCAGTTCAAACCCACCAGCTCCTCCTTGGAATCCCTAGACAGGGTCGCTATTAGTCAGAAAACCGACTTGACACATTTAACAATAACTTTGATTTATAGGCGATTTCCAGACAGTAATGCGTAACAGTAACGTAACGTGAACCACAGATACAAACTTACACATTACCATTTGCTCAAAATAGACACTTTAAGGAATAAAAGAGTCCCAAAACAAATTGAAACACTAACTTATTCCGAAAATGATCCCAAGGTGACCTCCGTGTCTTGATTCCTGGATTATTTATTTCTTTGTAGCAAGCTGGAGCCTGTTAGACCTCAAAAAGCCTGCCAGCACCATATTAAATCCCAACTCAGAGATTTATCAGAAAAGTATGAAATAAAATCACCAACTACAACGTAGAGGGCGGTCATCATTTAACAGATAGCTGTTGTTATGGACAAAGTAGCAGATTCAGAAATATCAATGTTAGAAGATTCTAGGTTACTTATATTTAAATCATCAACTAAAATCATCCAGTCCCAGACTGTTTGGGGTGGTGGTTGTTACTGGTTAAGGTTGAGTTGGCTCCAGCTCACAGTGACCCCTTAGAAAATGGAATGGAACATTGCCAGGTTCTGCACCATCCTCACAATGGTTGGTGGGTAAGAACCCATTGTGGTGAACACTATATCAGTCCATCTCAGGGAGGGCTGACCCCGTTTGCTGGTGTCCGTTTCTAGCAATTGGTCTATGGGGAGCCTTTAAAGAAGATGGAAGGAATATACAGAGTCACTGTACCAAAAAGTCTTGTTCAATGTTCAACCATTTCAGAGGGTAGCATATGATCAAGAATTGATAGCATGGAAGGAAGAAGTCTAAACTGCACTGAAGTCATTAACAAACAACAAGCCTCCAGGAATTGACCAAATACCAACTAAGATGTCTCAGCAGACGTCTGGAGATGCTCAATTGTCCAAACTAAGAAATTTGGAAGACAGCTACCTACCTGACCTAGCGGCTGGAAGAGATCTGTATGTGTGTCCACTCCCAAGAGAAAGATGATTCAATAGAATGTGGACATTATCGAACAACACGTAAGTAAAATTATGCTAAAGATCATTGAAAATCAGTGTTAACAAAAGGATGCAACGCTGGAAGCGTTCTCTAGACTATGCTTTTGTGTGGGATTACTAGCAAGGATAAGAAATGGCCCCTGCTTCCAGAAGTCTTGACTGTTATTTAGTGGAGAACATCCCACAACTAGACGTAATCAAGGGTGAAGGTTGTGGTCAGAGACTTGTAGGTGCTTATAAATAGAGAATGACAGTCTTCCTTTTCTCCTTTCATTCTTTATTCCTTCTCCCCACCATGCCTCTATTCCTTCCTTCCTGTCTCCTTCTTCTAAAGTCACACAAATGAGACCACAGCCTCCCAAGCATCCCTTTAGAGCTGGTGGGGAAGGGGGGAGGGCATTCACTCACTCACTCACTCATTCACTCATTCATTCATTCACTCACTTATTCACACATTCACTCACTCATTCACTCATTCATTCATTCACTCACTTATTCACACATTAATTTACTCACTCATTCACACATTCATTCACTCACTAATTCATTCATTCATTCACTCACTCACTCATTCACTTACTCATTCACTCACTCACTCATTCACACATTCATTCACTCACTAATTCATTCATTCACTCATTCACTCACTCACTCACTGACTCATTCACTCATTCATTCACTCATTCATTCATGCTTCTGTGTTCTTCCCTCCCTCCCTTCCTTCCTTCCTTCTTTCTTTCTTTCCTCCCTCCCTCCCTTTCTCTCTTTCTGTCTTTTATCCATTCTGTTGTCTATGGGCTTGCTATGAGTCTCACACCTGAAATTATTTACAAATATCCCAGGAAATTTATCTCACTGAGAACAACATATTGCTGTTGTTAAGTGCTGTCCAGTCAGTTCCGACTCACAGCGGCCCTGTATAGGGTTTCCAGGAGCGGCTGGGCGGTTTGAAGTGCCAAACTACTAACTCGGGTTAGCAGTCTAGTGCTTACCCTACAGAACTACTATCTATCTATCTATCTATCTATCTATATATATATATATATATATACACACACACAGTGTCCTGGTAGCTTTGGGCTATTAATCACAAGTTCAGCATTTCAAATCCACCAGCCGCTCTGTGGGAGAAACATGAGGCTTTCTGCTCCTTGAATGGTTTACAGTCTCGAAAATCCTATAAAAGACCCTATGAGGTAGAACTGACTTGTCAACACCCAACTACAATCATCATATATGTGTATATGTACACACACTCATTGCTTCAAAATGCTGGAAAAATAGAAGCAAAATAACACAAAATATATATAATTACTCTGTTGTACCTAATTACTGGAAACAAACAATATATTTATGTATTGGATCCATAAGGCAGGTTTTTTTTTTTAGCAAATTGTCTATGGGAAAATTAGTAGCTATTTCATTCCATCCTTCAAATGAACTATTTAAAACCAGCAATTCAGAAATAGAAAGGCTAATTCTCTTTGTAAGCTGAAATTCTAGTCCCAACATAGTTACAGGAAGTTCACTGGAATGGCACATTCAAAACAGACAAAAGCAGAACTCAGTGAGCCTGTGTTATTATGTGGCATCAGAACTGAATGTTAACATGCTTTATAAAACCGGGTACCATGTATTTAGTGGTATATTTGCAATTTTAAAAATATATTATTGCTTTTGGATCGGAGGGAGAAAAAATACTGATAGATTACCAACTGCCATCCGTCTGTCAGTTTGCTGTTCTGTGGTGGCTTATGTGTTGCTGTGAGGCTGGAAACTATACCACCAGTATTTCAAATGGTCACCCAGACAACGAGAGACTAGGAAGAAAAGCCTGGAGATCTACTGCCAAAAACTGACCTCTGAAAACCCTGTGGGTTACAGCAGAATATTGTTGGATGGAGCCCTGGTGTGGCACTATAGGATAAGCACCGGAGTGCTAACCATTCGGTCGCTGGTCAAACCTACCAGCTGCTCTTGAGAAACCCTATTCAGGGTCACTATGAGTAGAAACCAACTCAACGACACTTAACAACACCACAGAGCTGAAAGATAAACCCCTGAAGTTGGAAGATACTCACAATATACAGTGTTCTCAGCAATAGACGTGAAACATACCAACAATCCTGACAATGACCCTGGACATGGGGCGCTCATGAACTGGATCCGATTCTACCACAATAACAACGAATAAATCAAAGATTGTCACCTGGGAGGGCAGTTGGCCGCATATCAGCCCGAACGAAGACAACAAGGTCATGTTCTGTTGAGTGGCTTCTTCAATGAGGAGGCCCTTTGAGCATCTCTGTAATATGAGTCCTGGTGTGGCGCTGTAGGAAAAGCACGGACCACAAGGTCAGTTTGAACCCTAAGGTTGGCCATTCGAACCAGTCAGTTATTAAGTTCTGTGGAGTAGGTTCTGAGATAAACTACACAGCAAGTAATTTCACCATGGTTGTTGTTAAGTGTCATCAAGTCAATTCTGACCCATAGTGACCCTGTATAGGGTTTCCAAGGAAAAGCTGGTGAACTTGAACCACCGATCTTGTGGTTCAAACAACTTTGCAGTCTGACTCATGAGCTCACAGTGCCACACCAGGATTCTTGGCGTCATGATTTAATTTGAGTCCTGGCGTAGCACTATGAGTTAATGCGCTGGAGTGCAACGTCGGTTTGAACCGCAAGTTCAGTGGTTCAAGCTCACCAGTCGCTCCTTGGAAACCCTATACAGGTTCGCTATGGGTTGGAACCTACTCGACGGCACTTAACAAAATCAATATCATGATTTAAACTCCCAACATCATTAATATATATTTATGTGTGTGTGTATTTGTGTTTCTCTGTATGATAAGTACTGGACTGACAACCACAAGGTCGGCAGTTCGAACCCACCAGTAACATCACATAGTATCATGATTTTAATTCCCGCCACTTAAAAAAATATATGCGCATATATGCGAGGTGTTGCAAGATAATCACTGGACTGTGAACCGCAAGGTTTGGCTGTTCAAACCCACCAGATGCTCCCCAGAAGCCCTATACAGGGTCGCTATGTTGTGAAACAGCTCACTCCATGGCACTTAATAACAGCAAAAATAATGCAGGTAGGGACCAGCTTGCATGCAGTTTATGAAAAACAAAGTTTCCTAGGGATTGTGGCGGATATCCAAACAAACAATTGTACCTAAAATTTTCCCAAGAGTCCCAAGGGGGCACAAATGGTGACCGTGCTCAGCTGATAACCAAATGGCTGGAGGTTCAAGTCCAACCAGAGGTGACTTGGGAGAAGGATCTGGCAAGCTACACCGGAAAAACCATCCATTGGCAATGCTATGGAGCACAGCTCTACTTGGTCCATATGGGGTCTCCATGAGTCAAAATCCCCTCCACAGCAACTGCATTTTGTGTTGTTGTTTCTAAAGCTGTTCTAAGCATGAGCCTGCCTCTACAGACGACTGTTGCCCCTGTCTGGCTGTGGCATACGACCTGAATACATTCAAAGATGAGTCACAATGGCTTCTTAAAGCACTAAAAATAGAATGTGCAGTGAAAATAATAAGGCTTATTGGTCATACTTGTTCAACCTGTATGCTGAGCAAATAATACGAGAAGCTGGGTTCTATGAAGAAAAACGTGGCATCAGGATTGGAGGAAGACTCATTAACAACCTGCGATATGCAGATGATACAACCTTGATCGCTGAAAGTGAAGAGGACTTGAAATATTTACTTATGAAGATTAAAGAGCACAGCCTTCGATATGGATTGCATCTCAATGTCAAGAAAACAAAAATCCTCACCACTGGACCAATAAACAACATTCTTATCAATGGAGAAAGGATTGAAGTTGTCAAGGACTTCATTCTTCTTGGATCAACTATCAACACTCGCGGAAGTAGCAGTCAAGAGATCAGACGACGTATTGCACTGGGCAAATCTGCTGCACAGGAACTTTTTAAAGTATTGAAGAGCAGAGATGTCAGCTTGAGGACTAGGGTGCGCCTGACCCAGGCCATTGTGTTTTCAATAGCCTCATATGGATGCGAAAGCTGGACAGTGAATAAAGAGGATCGTAGAAGAATTGATGCCTTTGAGTTGTGGTGTTGGAGGAGAATACTGAGGGTGCCATGGACTGCCAAAAGAACCAATAGATCTGTTTTGGAAGAAGTGCAGCCAGAGTGCTCCTTGGAGGCCAGGATGGCTAAGCTTCGTCTCTCCTACTTTGGACATGTAGTCCGGAGGAAACAATCGTTGGAGAAGGATGTCATGCTGGGTAGGGTGGAGGGTCAGAGAAAAAGAGGAAGACCTCCAACGAGATGGATTGGCCAGGTGGCATCATTGATGGACTCGGGGGTGGCAGCGGTGGTGAGGTTGGCCCAGGATCGAACATTGTTTCGTTCTGCTGTGCATGGAGTCGCTATGAGTCGGTTCCGACTCGATGGCACCTGACAACAACAACATTGGTCAGTTAGAGGCTAGTGCAAACCAAGATTGTGAGTCTCGGTCACTCTTCAACTCTGGTACTGAACTCACTCCTGTGGTGCAATTTTCAGCCAAGCAATGGATACGTATTTAGAGGGAACAATTACAGTAGTGAGGTCTGCTCACCAATAGAATGGTCAGCCATTTAAGATCAAAAGGGCAGCATTTACCGAAGGGCACAGTTCAAAAGGGCAGCGATACAAGACGGGATGAAAGAAGACTCACAGGCAGGAAGTAGGATCAGTGATGTTACACAGAGGGGACCGAAATCAGTGAGACAAAACCAAGTGCATGATGTGTGCAGTGTCAAGCTGGTGGTCTGCCCTGTACACCTTCACACTTAATTCCCAATAAAAAGTGAGAAATCAATCGAATATGCAATCAGTCCCAGAAGGTTAGAGATGCACCCACTGGCAGTGGCTGTTTCCAACACAGAGTTGGTAGGTAGTCTCCGTCCCATAAGGCATTCGGTGTCCCCAATAGGAAACGAACCTCACCGGCCACCATCAGAGATGGTAGATCCCTGTTTCCTTGTGTGGATTCCAGATGTGAATCATGAAAACCTTGTTCAGGGTTATCTCTAAAGTTCATTACTCTAGTCACCTCCTGACTCTCTTTTGTCTGTAACTGAGCAGAGCTTGTTGGTCTTTGTGTTCTGAGTCCTGTTTGTTGGCGTTCCCCTTTGTCTGCAGCTCTAACTGTGCCTATTGGGAAGGCGTTGGAAGGTATTTTACAGCTTTTGCCTCTTGTGTGATTCATAAGAATCCGACATCAAGAGGCTGGCTACAAGTTCCCAAACACGAGAATCTAGAATGAGCATTGGTTTCTGACTCTTTTGTGTTTGTTTGTGAAATTGACAGCGATGTACTGAGGAAATCAGATTTCATCAGTGAAAAGGTCTCAAGCTTGGTAAAAATCTTTGAGAGTCTTTTGTTGCAGGTGCTGTGGAGAACTGACTTACAGCCACCCTGTGTACACCGAATGTAACACTGCCTGGTTCTGTACCATCCTCGCAATTGTAACATTCGAGCACATTGTTACAGCCACTATGCCAATCCATCTTGTGGGTGGTCTTACTCTTTTTCACTTGGATACTCTGTTTCACCACGCATGATATATTTCTCCCGATAACCTCTTCTAAGTACGGAGGCTAAGTAAAAGTTACAGCTTTGCATATATTCCACAATAGTAGGATCGTTGAGCTGTATGCTGTTGTAGTTACGTGCCATCAAGTCTGTTCCGACTCATGTGTAAAGAAAATCATGCACTGATTCTTCTTTGGGCTTCCTAGCCTGTTGTTGTTGTCAAGTGTCATCAAGTTGGTTCTGACTCGTAGTGATCCTGTGTAGGGTTTCCAATGAGCGGCTGGTGAGTTTGAACCACACACACATAGGGTCGCTATGAGTCAAGTTGGAACAGACTCGTGCATGTCAGAACTGGGCTCCACAGGAGCACATTGATAACGCCTTTCTTCCGAGGTACTTCTAGGTTCGATCAAACTGCTAAACTTTCTGATAGTCATTGAGCACTTAGCTGTTTGCTCTACCCAGGGACCCATAACCTCTGTGAATATAGACTTGCAGGATTTTTTTAGGCAAAATATTTTCAAGCCAAGTGTTCCATGGAGTCTTTGGAGTAGGTAAGGTGGAGAGAATGTTTGTTGGAAAATTTGAAAGCCAATCTTTTATAATTGCCTCATTAATTGATTAAAAAAAAAATGATTACCTTGCCTGCAGTTGTTAAGTGCTGTCGACTCATAGCGACCCTGTGTAGGGTTTCCGAGGAGTGGCTGATGAGCTTGTCCCACCAACCTTGCAGTTCAAACCCACCTTGCAGCCCAGCGCATTAGCCCACAGCACCACACCAAGACTTGAAGACACCAGGGGAAAATAAGGAGCTGATGGAAGTGTAACACATTTTCATTCATATTTCCTTTATGAAATTTTATTCAGTTCTTTTTGCATAACTCGGTATGTTTCATTAGTAATACACATTGTTTCGTATAAAATACACATTCGATATATGTTCCGCAGCTCCTCCTGCTCTGAGGTGCTCCCCTCCCCATCACCATAAGCTCCCTGACCCCAAAGTGTCTTATGAAACCTTTGGAGCTGTCATTTTCAATTTGGTCTCTTCCGAGAAGGATCATTACAAGACCGCAGTGATCAAGGTGGGCAGTCTTTATGAGTTCAGCCATTGGCTTGTTTTGATACTTGAATTTCTCTAAAACGAAAACGTGTGATATTTCAACAGGAAGCTTCCGGATGTTCGTGTACTGCTCCACCTTAAACCACATACATACTGATGGATACTTACTCCAGTGGTGAAAGAAAGGGGGCATTTTCTAACGATCTAACCAACGCATCAATGTATTGACTACTTTTCCCTGGCCATTCCTCTTCTACAAGTTTCACTTTTATAAATAATTCATGGTTTGAATGGACGAGTACAGTCACCAGGATATTTGTTGGAGTTAACGTTAGTTATGAAAATGGAAAATGGGGAACGATTTATATACTCCGCTGCAGTGCCCAGACAAAATTAATTCTGATCTTTCATGCTGTAAATTATAGGGTAGAAACAATTCATTCATTTGGAAAGTATTTAAGATAATAAGTAGAAAAGGCAGGTTTTCCATATGGTATATGTTTTGTATACTTGCATTGAATGCATGATTTGAAAATAGTGTGTAATAATTTATATAAAACTGTGGAAACTATTTTTTCTGGGAGAGGGTTGTTGTTGTTGTTAGGTGTCATCGAGTTGGTACTGACTCATAGTGACCTTATGCACAACAGAACGAAACACTGCCTGGTCCTGGGCCGACCTCACAATCATTGCTGCATTTGAGCCCTTCATCTGATGCCACTTTGCCAATCCATCTCATTGGGGGTCTTCATCTTTTTCTTTGACCCTCCACTTTATCAAACATGATATTCTTCTCCAGGGACAGATCCCTCCTGACAATATGTCCAAAGTATGAGAAACGAAGTTTGGCCATTCTGGCCTCCAAGGAGCACTCTGGCTGCACGTCTTCCAAAACGGTTCTATTGGTTCTTTTGGTAGCCCATGGCACTTTCAATATTCTCCTCCAACACCATAACTCAGATGCATCAATTCTTCTATGATCTTCCTTATTCATTGTCCAACGTTTGAGGTTATTGAAAATACCATGACTTGAGTCAGGCACACCTCATTCCTTAAACTGACATCTTTGCTCTTGAGCACTTTAAAGAGGTTTTGTGAAGCATATTTGCCTAATGCAATATGTCATTTAATTTCTTGACTGCTGCTTCCACTACTGTTGATGGTTGATCTGAGCAAAATGAAGTCTTTGACAACTTCAATCTTTTCTCCATTTATATGGATGTTGTTTATTGGTGTAGTAGTGAGGATTTTTGTTTTCTTTACATTGAAGTGCAACCCATATCGAAGGCTGTGCTCTTTTATCTTCATCAGTAAGTATTTTAAGTATTCTTGACATTCTGCAAACAAGGTTGTATCGTCTGCATATCGCAGGCTGTTAACGAGTTTTCCTCCAAACCTGATGCCAGGTTTTTCTTCATTATTTGCTCAGCACACAGATTGAATAAGTATGGTGAAAGAATACAGCCCTGGTGCACACCTTTCCTAATTTTAGACCATTTGGTGTTCCCTTATTCTGTTAGAACAACTGCCTCTTGGTCTACGGACGGGTTTCTCATGAGCACAATTAAGTGTTCCAAAACACTCATTCTTTGCAATGTTGTCCATGGCTTGTCATGATCCACACAATCGAAAGCCTTTGCATAGTCAATAAAGCACAGGTAAACATCTTTCTGGTGTTCTGTGCTTTCAGCTAAGATCCACTTGATGTTAGCGATGATATCCCTGATTCCACATCCTCTTCTAAATCCGGCTTGAACCTCTGGAAGTTCTCTGTCAATGTATGTTTGCAACCATTTTTGTAGTACCTTTAGTAAAACTTTACTCACATGGGATATCAAATATACTGTCCGATGATTTCTGCATTCCATTGGGTCACCTCTCTTTGGAATGGGCACAAATATGGATCTCTTCCAATAAGTCAGCCAGATAGTTGTCTTCCAAATTTCTTGGCATAGATGAGTGAGTGCCTCCTGTGCCACCTCACTTTCTTGAAAGATTTCAATTTTTATTCCATCAATTCCCGGTGCCTTGTTCTTTGCCAATTCCTTCAATGCACCTTGGACTTGATCATATGCTACCTCTTGAAATGGTTGAACATTGATAATTTCTTTTTGGTACAGTGACTCTGTGTATTCCTTTCATCTTTTGATGCTTTTTGTATAATTCAATATTTTTTACCCGTGTGTGTTTTTCAGTTCCCTTAGTTTGAGAAATGCTGAGCATATTCTTCCATTTTGGTTTTCAAACTTCAGGTCTTTACACATTTTGTTATAATTTTTGACTTTGTCTTCTCGAGCTACTCTTTGAAATTTTCTGTTCAGCTCTTTTACCTCCTCCTTCCTTCCATTTGATTTGGCAGCTCTGTGCTAGAGAGCAAGTTCCAGAGTCTCTTCTGACATCTATTTTGGTCTTTTCTTTCTTACTTGTCTTGTTTATCAGCTTTTTGCTTTCTTCCTGTATGGTGTTCTTGATGTCATCCCACAGCTCTTCTGGTCTTCAGTCTTAATGTCTAATGCATCAAATCTATTCTTGAGATGATCTCTAAATTCAGGTGGGATATGTTCAATGTTATATTTTGGCTCTCGTGGATTTGTTTTTCTTTTCTTGAGCTTCAGCCTGAATTTGCATATGAGCAACTGATAGTCTGTTCCACAGTCTGCCCCTGGCTTGTTTTGGCTGATGATATGGAGTTTTTCCGTGGTATCTTTTCACAGATGTAGTCAATTTGATTTCTGTACATTCCATCTGGCAAGTTCCATGTGTACAATCATCTTTTATGTTGTTTAAAAAAGTTATTTACAATGAAGAAGTCATTGGTCTTGCAAAATTCTATCATGCGATCTCCAGCATCGTTTCTGTCACCAAGGTCATATTTTCCAGCCACTGATCCTTCCTCTTTGTTTCCAACCTTTGCATTCCAATCACCAGTAATGATCAATACATCTTGATGGCATGTTTGTTCAATTTTATCTCTTCAATTTCATCATTACTAGCTCTAAGGGTTGGTGTGTAAATTTGAATAACAGTGGTATTAACTGGTCTTCCTTGTAGGTGTATGGATATTATCCTATCACAGACAGCGATGTACTTCAAGATAGATCTTAATATAATATGTTCCTCTGATGATGAATGTGATACCATTCCTCTTCAATTTGTCATTCCTGGCATAGTAAACCATGTGCTTGTCAGATACAAAATGGCCAATAGCAGTCCATTTCAGCTCACTAATGCCTAGGATATCGATGTTTATACGTTCCATTTTATTTTTGACAATTTCCAATTTTCCTAGATTCATATTTTGTACATTCCATGTTCTGAGTATTAATGGATGTTCACAGCTGTTTCTCTTCATTTTGAATTGTGCCCCATCAGCAGATGAAGGTCCCAAGGGCTTTATTCCATTTGCGTCATCACGGTCAACTCTACTTTGAGGAGACAGTTCTTTCCCAGTGGTATTTGGAGTGCCTTCCCACCTGAGGGGCTTGTCTTCCAGCACTGTATCTGACAATTCTATTGTGCTCATCATAATGTATCAGTTTTCAGTATTCTGGTGCTGACAATGTTCCACTGGTATTCGTAAGTTTTTCAGTGACTAAGTATTCGGAAGTAGTCCGTCTCTCCTTCTGTCTTCATCTGGAAGCTCAGCTAAAACCTGTCTACCATGGGTGGCCCTGCTGGTATTTAAAATACTGGTGGCATAGCTTCCAGAATCACAGCAACATGCAAGCCACACAGTACAACAAACTGACAGACGAGTGTTAGGGATTCTTCTATGGTCTTCCTTATTCATTGTCCAAAGTTATAGAACATTGTATCTTAACATTGTATAAAAGATACAGTGTTCTCTAGTGTATATTAAGATGTATGTATAATCTATATATGATATATTAAGATAAGCTCTGAAGTGCTACCACAAGTCGACAGTTCAGACCTACCAGCTGCTCCTGGGAAACGCTATACAGGGTCGCTGGTGTGGCGCTGTGGGCTAACACATCAGATGGCAAAAGTCATTTAAACTGCAAGGTCAGTGGCTCAAGCTCACCAGCTGCTCCTTGAAAACCCTATACAGGGTCGCTATGGGTCGGAATAGACTCTACAACACTTAACAACAACAACGGCAAAGCATCAGAACCAACGTCATGACACTTAACAACAAGAGCTTATTATGCCAACTGACCTTGATGTCCCCAAAGATTGTGGTCCTGAGCCCCCAGGCCCAAAGCCTCCTTCCCTCAAGGCATTTGGTTAGGCTAAGAAGTTTACATCACTTGGCTCCCTGTGGCATTGTGGGATCAGTACTGGACTTCTTGCTAGTCATAAAGTCCTCAGTTCAAACTCACCAGCT
>NW_006408536.1:30677779-30679467 GCF_000296735.1 Chrysochloris asiatica
AGTCATACTCTGAAACCTGTGCGTGTGTGACCTGGAGCCTAGTAGCGATACTTCCTGACTTGCCCTCACATACGTACGCATGGCTACAGTCCCATTCCTTTGACAGTCATCTCCCAAGGAGCTGCTGCTAGGTTTGAACCACCAACCTTTCCGTGACCAGCTTACACTTTAATCCTGGAACCAGCAGGGCTCCATGCATGTCTAAGCACAGATGCTGTTGAAAGAGCTGCTGGATGAGGGAGGAGACCCTCCTCACTGGCTCTCAGCCCACCTGGCCAATTTGAACACAGCACACGGTCCAGCACTTTCAGCAGTGAGTTTAGGAGGAGGAACGGAGACAAGGGGGAAGATGGACAGTGGTCACATTACTGTTGCTGTCTGGTGCCTTCTTCAAATGGATTCTGATGCACATGTGACAGAGTGGAGCTGCCTCACGGGACTTCCTCGGCTGCAGAAGAGCCTGGGAAAGGTGGGGCAGGTGAAGACCACCACCGAGTGCCAGGAGAGGGAGCAACGCTGTGTGCCACACTCCCTGATTCTTAGTCAAACCCCAAAGACACGGCGCGTGCATAGAAGGATCAGTAGTCACCAGACTTCCCATAATCACACAGACAAGGCTCGGAATAAGGAGAGGTGCCCAGTCCATCAGCTCTCCGGGGCTGGCCTGCTCACCAGACACCCACTTGAGACAGTCAGCACCCCTCCTTGGGTTGGTTTACCCTTTTAGAATGTCATTACACAATGTTATGAGAATGCTGGTTTGGCTCTCTCCCGGGCCTGCTGATCCCGGGGAGGGAGTGTAACTCCGTTACCAGAGTTCATCATCCCTGCGTCTGCTCAGTCTCCTGTGACAGACTGGATGTTGGGCCCGTGGAGCTCACAGCGGTTCAGCTGCCGGTGGTTAATCTATCATGATGGCTTCATTCCCTTCTCAGTCCTCATGGGGGGTTGTAAAATGATTGGTCATCTAGAGTACCCTAGTATCAACACCATTCAGTCTTCTCTTTAGAAAGGAAGAGCACAGTCCCTTTCAGGTGACAGTGATGAGGAACAGAATGGGATGCATCTGTCGGTCTTTCTCCTTCCCTCCCTCCGTGTTTCACTGTGATTGTCCATGTTGGCACTATTATCAGCAGGAGTCAGATAACTCATCTCTCTCCCTCAGAACGACTGGTAGACTCGAACTCCTGACCTTGTGGTTAGCAGCCCCGCTCGTAATCCAGTATACTACCTGGGCTCCTCATTCACATACATACAAACAGGTATTTTAATGTTCCCGATCCAACATGTGTTAACATATGGTTTGAGTGTCCAGTTCACTCAGAGGCTTGTAGGAAGAAAGTCCTGGCAATCTTCCTCTGGAAAATCAGCCATTGAGAATCTTATGGACCTCAGCACCACTCACACACACACAAAGTCACTGTAAGTCAACGTTGTTATAGTATTATGACAATATAATGATGAATTATAGTAATATAAAATTATATTGTTTGATAGTAAGAATATTATTATTGTTGCTAAAATAATAATAATGCATAAAATAATCCGATAATGTGGATTTATGTGGCATAGCAACTAAAAGTTCACACTCTGTGGTAGTTTATCATCATCAGAAAAACTCCCACACCAAATCCTAGCCATGAAGCTGATTCTGACTCACAACGGCCCTGTGGGACAAGGTTGTTGTT
>NW_006408536.1:30679917-30682362 GCF_000296735.1 Chrysochloris asiatica
CAGCCCAACACTTAACCCATGGTGCCACATCAGGGAGGTTCTCATTTCTAAACCAAAACCAAACCCAGTTTCATCAATCAGTTCCGAGTCACAGCAACCCTCCATGGGTTCGCCATGGCTGTCAGTCTGTACTGGAGCCGAAAGCCTCATCTTTCTCCCTTGGAGCAGCCGGTGGGTTTGAACTTTGTACCTTGCAGTTTGCAACTCAATGCTCATCCTACAGTATATGAGCAAGGTCAATATGAGATGCCTTTTCAAGGAATGGTGAAGTTTATGTGAGTTTTATCTGTCACAATCACACATGTCCTTATCACCACCAACAACACACCAGCTGGGCTCAGTCTCAGCTTGTTAAGTGCTGTCCAGTCAGTTCCAGCTCACAGTGACCCTGTATAGGGTTTCCAAGGTGCGGTGGATGAGTTTGAACCACCGACCTTGTTACTCAAACCAATTTTACTGTCTAGTGCATTATCTCGCAGTGCCTCACAGGACTCCTTCATTACCATGGGCAGCCCACCCCCACCGCTCCTCAGAACCCCTATACAGGGTCGCCATGAGTCAGAACAGATCCACGGCACTTAACAGCAAAAACAATAATTGAATCAGATCATGAAATGGGGGACAACTGCACAAGCTTGAAAATCATGTTCCAGTTAAGGTGACCCACATTTTTGGGGGGACATACTCAACCCATACAAACTGTCTTACATATGGAGTTCTGGTGTGGCGTGGCAGGATAAGGCACTGGACCGCAGTGTCCTTGTGAAATGCAAGGTCGGTGGTTCGAACCCATAAGCTGCTCCTCGGAAACTTTGTACAGTGTCACTATGAGCTGGAACTGACTTGACGGAACTTAACAACAATACAAAAATAGACAGTAAGAAACATATATAGCCTCTTTGACTTAGCCTTCCTCTCTGGGCCAGACTGTCTTGTACCCGCCTGAGTTTGCTCGTCATGCCTTGATATTTCTGCTGTCTAGATCCTCTTTCTATAGAAAGCTGGGGCTTCATTCTCAAAAAGAAAGTTCTGACCAATCTTCCCAGCTGCCTGTTGCTGTGTTGAGTCACTTCACAATCCCACGTATGTCATGGGAGAACTGTGCTCTGTAAGGGTTGCAATAGCTGCTCTTTTGCAAATAGATAACCAGGACTTTCTTCCTAAGCACCTTGGGATGGATTCAAACTTCCACCCATGCATTAGCAGCTGTGCATGTTCACCATTTATACCTCCCAGGGATGCCTTATACCACCCAGCCTTACCATGTTGGTACACAGAGTTTCCAAATGACGCATTTTGGCTTGTTGTCAAAAACCGGTATGTCTTTGGGATGACAGATTCTGAAGGTGAAGACCTAGATTTCGAAGGAACATTTAAAACCTTTGTAATTAATATGAGCACTGCTCTCACACCAATGTCCTATCTAAGGGGTCCTTCGTTACAGATTGGATTGGGGTTCCCACCCGAAGAGCCTTCAAAAAACTTCATGGAAAACTTCCATTATATTTCCGTTCAATTTTTCCCACCAACATTTTTAATTCCCCTGGTAAATGAGCTGAATGTAGGTCGGAGCCACAGTATCTCCATTAGAGTGCTGCATCCCACCTGCTCCCAACTTTACTATTTTCACTTGGTATCTTGTGTCTTCCTTTTTTTTTTTTTTCTAATCTAACGTTGCCCCTAATAGGGTTTAATCTCTCTATGTGGGTCACAGAGTACGGCCACTTGTTGGATGTGGCATGGAAGAAGCCCTGTTGAACTCCAGCTGTTAACGACTCTCCGGGTCTCATTTTACTTTGGCCGAACTAAAAATTTCCCACTTCCCTTCATTTCTCAGTGCCCTGTTTCAACATCAACTCACAAACAATTTAAAATCATACCAAGTAGAGTTTAAAATGTATTATTATTTAATCTTCAGGGCTCCTTCCTTGCTTTTTACTATGGTGCCACATTTAGGGCTCTAAGGTCCCCCTCCTGGCTCTAATGTCACACAGACAAGTTTGACTTCTGATGTCCATAAAAGCCCTCAGCTTCCTTTTCTGCATTTCAAGGTTGGGTCACAAAACGCTCACTGTCTAACCAGGCAAAATTGCTGGGTGCTGCCAAGGGGAGTGATTCGGCCCCCAACACGCAGTCCTCCCATGCACAAGGGAAACACTGGCTGCCAGTTCCTGCCCCATCCTCACAGTCGGTCCCCGATTAGACCATTGTGATTCATTGATTTTCACTGGCTGATTTTCAGAAGTAAACCACCAGGCATTTCTTCCTAGTCTTAGTCTGGAAATTCCACTGAAACCCACTGCATACAGGTGACTCTGTTGGCACATGAAATATCAGTGCCATAGCTTCCAGCATCATATCACTGACAACTAAGTGGGGAATTCCTATGAGGTGTGCTGGCTGGGAATTGAACCTAAGTCTCCCCATGGAAGAGGAGAATTCTAC
>NW_006408536.1:30683312-30684629 GCF_000296735.1 Chrysochloris asiatica
TCTTGTCTTTGCAAGAAAATCCAACCAACCAACAACCATTTTAAACAGTGACTTGAGAAACCCCATCCATTCCAAATAAAAACATTCCCTGCACACAAACATCAAAGGTGAGGAATAAGTCTGACTCAGAGAAGAACTTTCTGGGATCCCACAAAGGTTTCTTCGAGTCGAGGAAAGTGTCTCCCCACTGTACTTCTTTCAAGCTGTTTAAAAGCCTTGTTCCCCAGTGACAAAACTTTCCTTACAATGTAAACAGCCCATCTGTTATACAGACAGTTAGCATTAGAATTGAGTTTATTTGCTTTTAGAATTTGAAATGTCAGCCTCAGTTGTGTGTAGATGGATTCCTGGTAGCGCAGTGGGTTATATGTCAGGCTGCTAATCTCAAGGTAAGCGGTTCAAACCCACCAGTTGCTCTTTGGTAGAAAGATTTACAAGCTCAGAAACCCTATATGGCTAGGAGTCAGCGTCAACTCGACGCCAGTGAGTTTGGCTAGGTTTGGGGGATTTCTAGAACAACTGCCATCGGAAGGGTTTTTAAAACGAACTACCCTTTGAAAATATTCTGGGCCATGATTCAGCTTTAATGCAAATCCTAGCTCTGGAAGATGAATTCTGATTTGCATAGATATTTTGGGATTGTTGTTGATTTCGGTTTTACATTAGATGCTGATGTCCAGGGTGAGTGGTAGTAATAGTGCATACATGGGGCTGTATTCTTTCACCACACTTACTCAGTCTGTATGCTGAGCCAATAGTCTAAGAAGCTGGATTACATGAAGAAAAACGTGGCATTAGGATGGAGGATGTGTTCAAAGTCAGCGGATTGAAGTCTCGCTACGTTGCGTGTTGTTACTTGCTGTCAAGTTGGTTCTGACTCATAGTGACCTTGTGCACAGCAAAGCTAAACGCTGCCTTGGCCCTGAGGTGTTGGCGGCGTCCTTGTGTGGTCGGCTCCTTCGCTGGCAGAACTGCGTCCGTCTCTTTCACTGAAGGGTCCCTCTTCTGCGTTAATGTCTGCTTATTAACCATGACGTGGTCTTCTAACGGCTGGACTTTTCTGATGAGCTTCCAAAGGAGGCCAACCTGGTCTCACCACCCTTCCTTCTAAGGAGTATTCTCACTGTACTCCCTCCAAGATGGGTTCTTGCATTCTCTGGCAGCCCAGGGCACTGTCAATAGTCCCCCCTGCCAGTGTGACAATGGGGGTCCATATATTCTCCTGTCTGTGTCACTGGCCAGTTTGATTGACAAGAACAAGGATTGGGTCAGAAAATGAACACCCACCCATTGCTCTCAAGTTTATGTCAGCTCACA
>NW_006408536.1:30686359-30688205 GCF_000296735.1 Chrysochloris asiatica
TGTGTGTGTGTGTGTGTGTGTGTAGTTGACATTGTATTGGACCTTCTCTGACTGTGCATAGCAGAGTATTGTGAATCCCTAGGGAAAACAATCAAACTGCTACTAATGCTCAGGATAGAATTCTAGGCTCTGGATAGGTAGGTCTGCGGCTGGGCCCTGCCCAGGCCTCACATCTGCCATCTTGTGCTGCCTGCCTCTGGGTCTAGGAGGTTCTTAGAACAGGGACCCGGGTCCAAAAGGATATGCTCCCCTCCCCACCCTTCTTAACAGTAGTAAGATTAATCTAGGATTGTCTCCCTTAAGCCTTTGTGGGATGGCAAAACTGACCAATCCCTTACAAGGCTTCCATGCACCTGATTTGCTTAGTCTCACCTCCCACAAGCATGCCTTATTTGCATTAACAAAAGTATCCAATCCCCTGTCTGGACAAGAAACAGCTTATTTGCATAGTCCCACCCAATGATTGTCATACAGTACTCATAGAGTAACTCATATAGTAACTCATAGAGTACCCAAATCCCCTGTCTGGACAAGAAACAGCTTATTTGCATAGTCCCACCCAATGATTGTGTGGGAGTTACAAGATGATACCTAGCGGGCCATACTGAAGTAATTCCCTGAACCATGTTGTTCTTAAGTGCCACTAAATCCGTTCCTACTCATAGCAACCCTGTATAGCGTTTCTAAGAAGCGACTAGAAGATTTCACTGGTCTTGTGATGAGTAGTCCAGTGCTTATCCTGCAACACTGCACCAGGAGTCCATGTCTAATACATTGTTGTTAGATGCCGTTGAGTCAGTTCTGACTCATAATGACCCCATGCACAGCAGAATGAAACACTGCCCGGTCCTGCAGTAACTTCACAATCTTTATGCTTGGGCCCATTGATGCTGCCACTGTGCCAATCCATCTTGTTTGACGTCTTGTATTCGCTGACCCTCCATCTTACCAAGCACGTCCAATACACAGGTGAGTTTAATTGATGTGTCGAGTTTCTGTTCCTAGCATGCTTTTAAAGGATATAAGATTTGATATTATACAGTTGCCAATTCATGATTTGATCACAGTGCTGATTCATTTAATATAGGCTTACAGTATGATACATATATATGTTGTTGTTAAGTTCCTTCCAGATGATTCCCACTATATATACATATATATATAGGAGTCCTGGTGTGGCACTGTGAGCTAATGTGTCAGACTGCAACGTTGTTTCAACTGCAAGTTCAGTGGTTCAAGGTTACTAGCGGCTCTTTAGAAACCCTATACAGGGTCGCTATGGGTCGGAATGGACTAGACAGCACTTAACAATCACAACACATATATGTAGAGTCCTGGTGTGGTGCTGTGGATTAATGCGAAGACTGCAAAGTCAGTTTGAACCGTAAGGTTGGCAGTTTAGGCTCTTTAGCTGCTCCTCGGAAACCCTATACAGGGTTTTGCTATGGGTCGGAACCAACTCAACAGCACTTAACAAGGTATATATCTGTATGTGTTTAGCCTTTTAACGGAGACTTATTCCATGAAATCCTGCTGGTGAAAGACTCATTATCTGATGATGAATGAGTGGTTTCAGGCCACCACTGTGTCAATATTTATCAAAGCTAATGTTTACTCAATGGCAAGCTAGTAAGCGGAAAGGATTAATTTTCTTTTAAAAAAAAAAAAATGGGATTGCTTTGTATTTACAGTATCCGAGAAGGATAAGTTACCAACAATCTGTCCGTGTGTCTAACTGTGGGGGCTTGCGTGTTGCTGTGACGCTAGAAACTGTGTGTGTCAGTGGTATTGCAGGTCATCCATGGTGGGCAAGTTACTGTAGAGCTTTCAGAATAAGAGAGACTAG
>NW_006408536.1:30689975-30691297 GCF_000296735.1 Chrysochloris asiatica
CAACTTCTCATCCTATGGAGTCCTGAGGGTCCCAATTACTGCTGCAAACACTGGGATAGCACTCAGCCTCCGTCTTCCAGTTGAGCGCATTTTGTTGGCTCTGACTCCTGACGTGCCCACGTTTGTCAGACTAGAACTGCACTCCATAGTATTTTCAAATCTGATTGTTCTGGAAGTACATTGGCAGTCCTTTAAGTCCCATCCTTTGGGATAGCAACCCATTACATTCACCATTTCCACGCCTCCTTCTCCTCATGTGTAATTGTAGGGTGCTGTTGAGGTTCATTGTGACTGACCCATCTATGTGACTGAGTAGAACTGCCTCATAGGGTTTCCTTAGCTGTCATCTTTATGGGTGTAGTTTGGCAGGAACCGCTGGGTAGGTGTGCCCTGCTAACCTTTCAGTTAGCCACCAGACACTTCATCATCTACACAAACAAAGCCTCCTTTATCCCTACTGCTGTTGTTGTTGTTGTTAAGTTGATAGTACAGCTCTACCAACCTACACAAAATGGAGTTGGTGTTGTCATTAGGTCTCAAATGTTGTTGTTGTTGTTAAGTGCCGTCGAGTCGGGTCCGACCCATAGCGACCCTGTACAGGGTTTCCGAGGGTGTAAATCTTTACGGGAGTAGAAAGCCTCATCTTTCTCCCGCGGAGCGGCTGGTAGGTTTCGAACCACTGACCTTAAGGTTCGCAGCCCGATTTGTAACCACTACGCTACCAGAGGACCCTGCAAATGAGAAAGTTTATAAATTAGCAGACATGACCTGTGGTATTAGAAAGAAGGACAGGGCAAGGAGAATAGGATGCACTTAAACCCATCCAGATTGTTATCTCAGGAATTCAGCAGCTGAAACCCTAAAGGTAAATTGTGTGAGAAACTTCATTGATTTATTGACTCCTTTCCCCTACAGCTAGAATGTTTGAGGAACTTCATTGATTTATTGATTCCTTTCCCCTAAAGGTAGAATGTTTGAGGAACTTCGTTGATTTATTGATTCCTTTCCCCTAAAGGTAGAATGTTTGAGGATGTTTATTGATTTATTGGTTCCTTTCCCCTAAAGGTGGAATATTTGAGGAAGTTTATTGATTTATTTTGTTTCCTTTTCCAAAGAATGCTACCTTGATGTTAAGGTAGATGAAGTTTACATCGAAATGTAATGGACCCAATATATAATGTGCCAGCTCTTTGTAATGGTCAGGATGGTCTTGAGAGATTATTCTCCTTGTCCTCCAGACTGCTGGCTTTCTGTTCATAAAGCTTGGATCGGATCTCTCCCCGTCTCTCTGTTTGACTACAGTAAGAGACAACAAACCTTCA
>NW_006408536.1:30693052-30697680 GCF_000296735.1 Chrysochloris asiatica
TCTCCGGAACCCTATACAGAGTCACTATGAGTCGGAACCGATGGACAGAATTGAAGACCAACAACAGGTGATGATGTTACAGCACTTTTAGATCCGAGAGTCACTGCAGCTCTTGATCCATCGTTGAAGAAACCGAGGACACTCGGAGAGGTGAAGCAGAGTTTCAGATTTTATTAAGCCAGATGGGTCAAAGGAGCTAATTTCTCCAGATTCTGAGCCCCGAATATAGGGCATTGTAGACATATGGGGTCAGAATAAGGGAGAGGTTAGACCTGTTTGAAGCCAGGAGGGAACCAGAGGATTGGTTCCTTTCAGAAACCTGATTAACATTCTAGTTTGACTCCTGGGTAGAGAGGATTGGTCCTGCTCAGTAACCTGATTCACATTCTAATTTGACTCCTGGGCAGAGAGAATTGGTCCAGCTCAGTAACCTGATTAAAATTTTTAGCTTGTCTCCTGGGCAGAGAGGGCAGTGAATGTTTTTACCTTTTCCAGTTCAATGACACATGGGTTAGTCAACTGGTTTGAAATCCTTCAGAAGACCCATAACAACATAGCGCCCCTCCTCTGTGGTGATTCAGGCCCCACGCAGACTCTGTTTCATGCTGCTCCCCACCACACACCGAGTCCAGCCTCGACCCTCTGTATTTCCTGTATTCCACAGCTTCTCCTAACCCCACCAGGCAGCCGAGAAGCTCAGTAACGATGGCTTTCATGAATCCACTTTCCTTGGTCTTGGCAATACACTTTGGTAAGATTGTGATGTTGATAGCAAACATTGCCCTAAGAAAGGAATTATTTTCAGGATTATTGGAATTTATTTTTTCAGTGACTATCATTTTCTAAAGGAGCTCTGGTAGCATAGTGGTTACGAATTGGACTGTGAACCGCAAGGTCAGCAGTTCGAAACTACCAGCTGTAAGATTTACAGCCTCGGAAACCCTCTAAAGGGTCACTATGAGTTGGAACCGACTCCACGGGCCATAACAACAACAACAACAACAACAACAACATTTTCTAGGACTGCTGGTGTGGTGCTGTAGGACTGACACTGGACTGCAAACCACAGGTCAGCGGTTCAAGCCCACCAGCCGCTCCTTAGAAACCCTGTCCAGGGTCACTATGAGTCGGAATCGACTCAATGGCACTAAACAACAGCAAAAACATCATTTTCTAATGAGTTATAAAACAATCATCTCTCATTCTCAGATGCAACATAAGTCACACAAAGCAAGAAGAGTCAGTGTTAAATACCAAAGCACATCCTCATCCCACAATAGTTTCTGTTTAGAAAGAAGCTCCGATTGTCCATGTGCTGTCTAGCTCCTCAGTGACTCCGGACTGTCAAGAACAATGAGTGCGTGTTTTGTGCTTCATCAGTCCATGTGCCTAGCTGCCTGTATCCCTGTCCTTGTATAAATGTCTATTTCTGTCTTTGTGTAAATGCGTGGTCTTCTTTGCATGGCTGCCATGATTAGCATTTGGCCTGAGGGGTTGTCCAATCAAATTAAGCTTCAACTTCTTACCTAGGGGGGAAAAAATGCTCCACTCTTACTTACGATCCAATGGCCCGTTCACATAACGCTAAGAGGGAACGAGCTGTTCCGAAGGTGGCAAGTCTGGAAGAGATGTTGCTAATGGTAAGAACATCTAGTGTTGAGTTCTGTTCCCCAAATTGGCACATTTCCTGAGTGACTGAAATGTGTGATACTGATTCTTGCTTTCTTATGTTCATTTGATGCATTTTAAAAAAAAACAACAAAAAAAAAACAAAACGGAAAAACATCTTGTGCTTTCATGGTAGCATTTCCTACTCTAGGCATGAGAGAGGATTTACAGAGTTATTAGAAAATGCTTTTTAATTTTAAGATTAAAAATAGTTGTAGAAACAGTGGGAATAGAAGCAAATCCTGTGAAATGGTAATGCATGGAGGGGATTGTAATCATTGCAACGAAAAAAATAGGATAGGATGAGAGCAAAACCAGTGTTCTCCCACGTAAACTGTCACTCACTCAATTCACAATAAAAGCTTTTTTTTTATTTAAAAAAATCAAAAGGAAAGAAATGGTTGTACAAGCGAGCTTCCAAAAGTTCATGAAAAAAATGGAATTTTAAAAAGAAAATGGAATTTTCCCACAAACTTTTAGAAGCCCTGTCACATGAATGAAAACTGAAATGTAGACATGGTTATAACAGTAAATTAACTATTCTAAAAGTAAATTTTTAAAGATTTATAGTAAAAACTTCTAGAGTCTGGGTAATGGTAATAAAAATACGAGAATGAGAGATAAATACCCGTATTACTCACTTCTGGACTGTCCTTACCCAATATTTTCTATTTGTGGCAATAATAATAAAAATATCTATCCGAGATTTTGTACGTTGGTGGGGGTGCTATGCCTTCGGGTCAGTTCTGACTCATAATGACCCTGTGTAGGGTTCCCGAGCCTGTCAATCTTATGGGAGCAGAAAACCTCATCTTTCTCCTGCCGAGCAGCTGGTAGATTTGAACTGGTAGATTGAACTCCTTTCAGTTAGGAGCCTGACTCGTAACTACTCTGCTACTGTTGTTGTTGTTGTTAAGTGCTTTCAAGTCGGTTCTGACCCATAGCGACCCTGTATAAGGTTTCCGAGGAGCAACTGGTGAGCTTGAACTGCCGCCCTTTGAGTTCACTCCGCTACTTCTTGTTGTAGTTATATGCCGTGGAGTCAGTTCCGACTTATAGCGACCCTGTACAGGGTTTCTGAGGCTGTAAACCTTTACAGGAGCAGAATGCCTCATCTTTCTCCCGTGGAACAGCTGGTAGTTTCGAACTGCTGACCGTGAAGTACGCAGCCCGATTCGTAACCACTACGCTACTAGGCGTCTTTATCTGATACAATTACAGACGTCTGTCTGATAAGAGCAAATCACGAGGTGGGAGGCAAGAGTAATGCTGGTTGTGATGATAAAAGTTGGTGGTCAACTGGTCTGGGCCATTCTTCTAAGTGTTTTTGCAGATGTATAGAGAGCTAACCTGGCAATTAAGGAGCTCTGGTAGATCTAAGCTCAGTTGTACAGAATGTTCCAGCTCAGCAGTCCTCCCTCCATTCGTCACCCAACAAACAGCACCTGCATCGCACTGGAGTTTGGGGGTGTGAACCTCAAATGAGAAGGGATTGCCAATGACACGAGATTCATAATGCATTGGCAGTGCTGTGGGTTAAACGCTCTGCTGCAAACCACAAGGTCAGTGATTCAAACCCACCAGACAATCTGCAAAAGAAATATGAAGCTGTTTGCTCTTGTAAAACTGTAGGGTCTTAGAGACCCTGCTTAAGGTCCTTAAGAGTTGGGATTGACTCGATGACAAGTGAGTTTGTTCTGTTCATTGTTGTCCCTGGGTGGCACAAACAATGAGCTCAGCTGCCAACGAAAATGTTGGAGACTCAAACCCACCCAGAGCACCTCAGAAGAAAGGCCTGGTGATCTGCTTCCAAAAGGACACCCTGTGGCCTCGACAGTAACTGGCTCCATTTTTGTTGTTACCTTCCCAGAGGAGTGCAGGGAGGGTCACTGAAAGCGATGAAGACCCCCAATGAGATGGATTGACACAGTGGTAGCAAGAAAGGGCTCAAACATGTCAACAAATGTGAGGTTGACCGTGATTCGTTCTAGTATATATAAGGTAACTGTTAGTCAGAATTCACTTGGCACCTAACAGCATAACAACAGAACGCTGTAAGCCATGCCACCGGTATTTAAAATGCCAGCAAGGTGATCCTTGGTGGACACATTTCAGGGAGCTTCCAGAGTAAGGGAGACTAAGAATAAAGGCCTGGCAATTTACTTCTGAAAATGAGCCCCTGAAAACTCCCAAGAGATACTGTGTAAACTAGAGCTAGAACATGAGTCCAGGGCTGGTGAAGATGACATAGGATCAGGCAACATTTTTTTGATGTTATACATCAGGCCAAAGTGAGTTGGAGTGGTCTTCATGGAAACTCTTGTGGATTGAAGTTTGTCTTCCAAAAATATGTGTTATAAACCCTAGCCTCTTTACCTGGGGTTCTAATCACATTAGAAAATGGGTTTTCTTTGTACATCAATGTAGTAGGGTTGTTGTTAAGTGCCATCATGTTGGTCCTGACCCATAGTGACCCTGTATAGCATTTTCGAGGAGCAGCTGGTGAGCTTGAACCGCTGACCTTGTGGCACAAACCAACTTTGTAGCCCAGCGTATTAGCCCACAGCGCCACCCTAGGACTCAGTGTAGCAGTGTTAGTGTGAACTCCATCTCTTCTGAGTTAGAAAAGAGCAAAATTTAATAAGCAAGCAGAGATGAGGAAAGACAGATGTGGAGTCACATGGAGATCGCTAAGGAGCAGTGTAACAGATCTGGGCTCTTCCCCCAGAGCTGACACAGAGAGGACGCCTTTCCCTAGAACCAGCAGCCTGGACTCAAGTGGCTCTGAGCCATCAACACTGCACTGCATGGTGCCAGCTGCCAGTGCTCTGAGAGAGAAAGATGATCCTGTCTGTTCCCGTGACGCTTTAAACCCTCAGAAACCCTATACAGGGTCGCTGTGTGTTGGAACCGACTCAAAAGCAGTTAACAACAACAACAAACTGTGGCACTGTAGGATC
>NW_006408536.1:30698864-30700685 GCF_000296735.1 Chrysochloris asiatica
ATGGATGCATAGATGGATAGTGGATGAATGGATGTACGGATAGATGTGTGGATGGGAGGATAGATGGGTTGATTCATAGATGGATAGTGAATGAATGGATGGATGGATACATGCATGGGTTGGTGGATGGTAGGATAGATAGGTTGATGCATAGATGGTTGGTTGGATAGATGCATGGTGGGTGGATAGATGGGTGGATAGATAGATGTATGGATTGGTGGATGGGAGGATTGATGGGTTGATGCATAGATGGATGGTGGATAGTTTTCAGCCATATAAAGGAATGGAAAGCGAATGGACAGCACAGCATGTATAAATCTCAAAAACATGTAAGGATTGGTGGATGGGAGGCTAAGTGTGTTGATAGATAGGTGTATGGATAGATAGATGGGTGATGTTTACCATGAATGTAGAGAGTAGCTTTAAATGGAGAACTCTGTCTAAGAAGAAGGAGGGAGGGTGTAGGATTTGGGCATTGCTAAATAACTAGGAAAATGAAGGCTACAAGACCTACCATAGAAAAGGATCAACCCCAGCTGATAATAAGGTTCGAGGATATGTACAGGGACACAGCCTCTCTTTCAGATTCAACTCTCCAGTTTACAGTAATCAAAATTGTTACCTTGGTATCATTTTGTAAGACCCCGTCTTTGAATTACAGTAATAAAATTGGTATCTCGGTATAATTTTGTGAGCCCTAGTCTTTGAAATGAATTATTTACAAGTAGCTCAGCATTGAATTGAAACAGCAGATTTCAATTTCCAAAACCTGAAAGAAAAAAAATCACATAAGACAGCCTTTTTAATCTCAGATGATTGATAATATATAGCTCACATTTTTAGTAGTAGACATTTTTTTTCCCTCCCTTTTTCTTTGATTCTAAATGTTTTAAGACTTGGGGCTCTAATTCATTTAAGCTATATATATATATTGGAATTTCTTGGACTGAAATGTAACAAACAAAACCAAATTTCTACATGAAGGGGGGCTATCTTTGTTTAATATACACAGGGTGAAATGTTAAAACTAAGGGAGGTGGGCTAGTTTTCAGCCATATAAAGGAAGGGAAAGCAAATGGCTAGCACAGCATGTATAAATCTAGCATAGCATGTATAAAACATTATGCTGAGTGGAAGAACACAAAAACCACATATTATGTAATTCCATTTGTGTGGGAGTCTTCAGAGTAGGCAAATATGTAGCTCCAGAAATCAGAACGCTGGTGACCAGAGGCTGTGGGAAGGTGAAATGGGGGATGTTTTCTTAATGGGTGTGGGGTCTCGTTTGGGGTGGATGACAATATCTTAGAACTAGCTAATGGGGACAGTTACACAACATTATGACTCTATTACATGCCACGGATGCCTCTGGATTACGGTGTTGGTGAAGAATGTTAAATATACAATGGGGTACCAGAATAGTGAGCAAGTCTACCTTCAAAGAAATACAGCCAGGGTGCTTCTAAGAACAAGACTGGCGAGACTTGAGCTCACATACTTTGGTCATGTGAACAGGAGGGACCAGTCTCTGGAGAAGGACATCTTTCTTGGCAAAGTAGAGGGTTGGCGAGCAACAGAAAGTCCAACAGGACTGGCACAGTGGCAGCCACAATGGGCTCAAGTGTAGCAACAATCGTGAGAATGGCACAGGGCTGGGCAGTGTTTCATTCCGTTAAACGTAAGGCCACTGTGAGTTGGAACCAGTTCGATGTCGCCCAACAATGGGAGCAAATGTCATTTTGAACTGAATGATTCCATTTAAAATAGTTTTGATTTTAAGTGAATTTTACCTCAATTAAATATAAACACTAAAGGAGAAAA
>NW_006408536.1:30705676-30709364 GCF_000296735.1 Chrysochloris asiatica
TTTTGAACACTGTAGCCGTGTAGTATATTTTGAGGTCGGGGAGTGATAGGCCTCCAACCTCACTCTTGTTCTTAAGCAGCGCTTTGCTTTTCCAGGGTTCCCCCCCTACTTTTATTTTTTCACATAGATTTTTGTTTTTAGAGCCGCTTCAGGTGTAAGGAAAAATTGAGCAGAAAGTAGATAGAGTTCTGACAGATCCTTATTCCTGTCCTTCCCCTGTTTGTCCTATCATTGATGTTTTGCATGAACATGATACATTTCTTCCAGTGGATACTGACTCATCATTAGTAACCAGAGTCCAGGTTCGTTTTCTGTTGGTCAGACCTGTGGGTTGTGGCAAATGTTGAGCATTATACAGAAGACAGTCCTGGTCCTAAAAATGCCCCCTTGTGCTGCCCACTCACCCCTCCCTCTGTGGTTCTGCCTTTTCCAGAAGCCCCAATAATTGATCAGTCCTCTGGACAGTGACGAATGCAGATTGTGTAGCCCCACTGTGACAAAATCATGCAAGAGAGGGTCCTGGCCCTACAAACACTCCCAGCTCCACCTCTGCATTCCCTCCTGGCCTCCACCTTTGAAGCTCTGGAAACCCCTAGAAATCAGTTTTTACAGTCTCTATAGCTTTGTCTTTTCCAGAACGTTCCATAGTTGAAATCATACCGTATGTAGATTTTTTTTTCCAGATGGATTCTTTTTCTTAGCAATCAGCATCTGAGGCTCTTCCAAGGCAGCATTTGAGACTCTTTCTTAAGAAGCCCTAGGAGCATGGTGAATTACGAGCTGGACTGCTAACTACAAGATTAGCAGTTTGAATCTACCAGTTGCTCCTTGGGACAAAGATGAGGCTTTCTGCTCCCCTAGATTTACAGCTTTGGAAACCCTATACAGGAACTGATTTGACGGCACACAAACACCACCACCACCATATCTTATGTTGAGGTCATTCTTGTTGTCCTGGTGTGGCACTGTAGGATAAGCACTGGACTTCAAGGTTGGTTTGAACCACACATGGTTGGTGGTTCAAACTCACCATTCGCTCCTTATAAACTCTATACAGGGTCACTATGAGCTAGAACCGACTGGATGGCACTTAGCAACACCACCAAGTGCTGTGGTGTCAGTTCCAGCTCATAGAGGGTTTCCAGAGTGGCTGGTGGGTTTGATCCTCTAATCTTTCAGTTAGCAGCTTATCCTATAGCGCCACACCAGCACTCCACCCTTAATCCTCTTACTGGTCTCTGAGAACAGACTCCAGGACACCTCATAACCACAACTGTTGATGGTTTACCTCTTTGTACCACCCAGAGACTCCACTTGTCATACTTAAAGCATACTGAGTTATCCATAAGTAGCCGATGTTTGTTCCATATAACAAACACAAGGTAGTTTATTTTCAAATAACTAGTTCCTAACCATGGACCACAAGGAGCTCTGGTAGTGTAGTGGTTACGAATCGGACTGCGAATCACAAGGTCAGCAGTTTGAAACTACCAGCTGTTCCGCGGGAGGAAGATGAGGCTTTCTGCTCCTGTAAAGATAGATTTACAGCCTCGGAAACCCGGTCCAGGGTCGCTATGAATCGGAACCCACTCCACGGCACATAACAACAACAACAACCATGGGCCACTTGTTATACTTTTGAACCTTGATGTGGCAGTTTGATTGCATAAACCCCCCTGCGAATCCTTCCCTGTACCCATGTCCTTTATACAGTTAGCATGTTGATTGTGACTCACAGCACCCCCATAGAGGGTGGAGTAGAACTGCCCCAGAGGGTTTCCAAGGATGTCACCTTTATGAAGCAGATCAACAGGCTTTCTTGTGTGGTGGTGGGTTCCAATCACCGACTTTTCAGCAGGCAAGCACTGAACTACTGTGCTACCTGATATCCTTCCTTTACAATCACCACATTCTCTACTTTAAAATTTTGCAAAGCGCTTCGCCCCCTCTTGCGTTAATTTCCTATGCGTGCAATGGGCATTGGAGGCATCTGCGTGCTGTTTGCGTGGGTGCGTGATACGTGCTTAGAATTCAGATGTTGAAATGATTTTATGAAAAGTAGCGGTTCCACTTCCTGTCAGGCATTTTTTTACCGATGTGGCGACTCGATTAGATGTCTGTGTTCTTATGACTCTGAACTGAGGTGCAGGGGTTAATTCTAGGGAGTTAGTGAAAATACACCAGATCCCTTCATACAGATGATGTGTATCAATCACAAAGTGCCCCGGATGCTGACCTGATTCCCCCACCAGTCTCAGTAGTACCCTCTGACCCCTGATTGTCCATTTGGTCTTGTGACTGGTTTAGTGATTTAGGGTCTTGCAACCTAAATCGAGTCTCTGCGTCTTTGCCTCGGCTCCCCTCCCCCTGCCACTAGGACAAGCTGGAGAAGGGGTCATTGGAGACCAGCCTCCTCACTGAACAACCAGGTAATCCTAGATGAAGGATCAAGCCCATCCAAGATGGAACACACTCATTCCAGAGCTGAAATAAAATCCCAGGTGGTGCACAGATCCATGAAAAATAACCACTGTCGGTTGTTTGGAGCGATTTGGTGTACAATAGCTGATGGATACCTTCTCCCGCCTTATGTGTGAAATGGAAATTATAATGGTATAATGCTTTTTGCATATAGAGAAATAAGGTCATAGACGGTGCTGTAATTATCTAGGTCTCATTAGCAGCCAAGAGGTAACTGTGAACAAAATATAATGATGTTTTAATGGCGGGCATTGTGGCTCACTGTTACCAAGCTTACCTTCCATGCTGAAGGCATGGGTTCGATTCTCACCCCATGTATCTCCTGCACAGCCACCACCCACCTGTTATTGGAGGTTTGCATGTTACTCTGATGCTGAACGGTTTCCAGCCAAGTCTTCAGTGTAAGCCACACTAGGGAAAAAGGCCTGCAGATCTACTTTTGAGAATCAGCCAGCGAAAGCCCACGGACCACAACGGTCCAATGTGTGTGGGGCCAGGCAGCATTTTGTTCCATTGTTGAACCACTAACGTCGGGGCCAAGTCAACAACAGCCAACAACGACAACAAGAAGAGCAGCATCAACAACTAGGTGGATGGATCGGGATAGTTTTATGTTACTGAGAAACAAGATTGTGATTCAAGGAGAAGAGAGTTTCACCGGGGAAGGAGGGTACTCATCAGCTCCCTGCTCATAGAGTGTTTGAATTTTAGGCATTAAGGAAATTCGTTGGAAATAGTTCGAGTTTAGGTCAAATGATTCATTTTTTAGCGGGAGAGAGGGTTATAGTACAGCTCTGTCACCATTTATGCTTCTGACATTTCTACTGAAATGTCCTGGTTTTTAAAGAAAAAAGATGGGCTTCCTCATGCCATGTCAGTCCAAGACAGCGTGACTTGGAGAAAGGGAGGTCTGTGGGTAACGTTATGATCTCTGAAGGAGACAGGGTGCTTTTATCAAAACGTCTACACTCCTTCCGCAATGCCCTTGAGAAGGTTCCTGTATCACTATTTAGTGAAGAGCCTCTGCAGTTAGCTTCTCAGAACTCATGGCTTTCTGAGCATCCTGGCGTTTGTTTTTTATAGTTCCCGGTCACTGTGCTGGGCTCTGGATTGATAATGGCCCTGAACTGGGAAGAGACAAGATTATAATAAACCTAGACCTACTTCCGGGGCGTAAAGTCAGCGTGGCAGACGGAAAGAACCGTCT
>NW_006408536.1:30709464-30713924 GCF_000296735.1 Chrysochloris asiatica
ATCCTAGTCAAGAAAGCCCTATGGAGCACAGTTCTGTTTTGTAATACATGAAGCTACAGTGAATCAGAATAGAGTTGATGCCACTGGGGTGTTTTGGGGTGTTTTTTTTTTTTTTGGTGGGGGGAGGTTGGGGAGTTGACTCAGGGAAAGGATGGCTCTTTGAGTTAGGCACTGGGTTCCTAAACAAAAGGTTGGCGGTTCACATCCACCAGCAGCTTCTTGGAAGAACGATGAGGCTGCTTGCCGAGATCAGACACCACTGTATGAGTGCTACCCGTGGAAATCCTTCCTCTGTTTTCCTGACCTTCAGCTTTACTGTGCACTAGAGTCTGGCCATCCAGGCTTCTCAGGAGCACTCTGGCTATACTTTTTCCAAGACAGATGTGTGTGTCCTTAGTGCCGTTCCGTAGCACTTCCAGTACGCTTCGCCAACACCGCCACTCAAATGCATCATCAGTCTTCCTCAGTCCGCGTCGAGGATCTGTAAGGTAGGTTTTTATCCAAGTGTATTCCGTGTGAAGGAGTAAGGGGAGTGCAGTGGGAACTCATGGTGGTGGTGTGGTTAAGTGCCGTCGACTCGCTTCTGACTCATAGCAAACCCCGTGCTTACCCTACAGTTCCATACCAACTCAGGTTGTTAGTGATGCTGATTGGTTGGTCCTAACTCATGGCGACCCTGTAGAGGGCTTCCGAGGCTGTAAACCTTTATGGAAACAGAAAGCCACATCTTTCTCCTGTAGAGCAAAGTGCTGATGTTGCAGTTAGACACCCAATTCATAACCCAGTAAAGCCACCAGGGCGTCTCCAACTCATGGTGGCTAACCGTAAACACTGGTGGTTCGAATCTAGCCACCACTCCACGGGAGAACGCCATGATGATCTGCTACCAGAAAGATGAGCCCCCTGGAAACCCCATGGGGCGTTCTCCTTTCTCCTATAGTGCTGTAAGGACTCAGAGTCCACTACAAGACAACGGTTGTGTTTTCTTCTGTTTTTATTTACATAGTAACCAGAATAACAACATACCATAATGATGGACACGTAGACAGACAGGCAGACAGACAGATAGCTGCCGTCACGTGAACTCTGACACGTGATGATCCCAAGTTGTATGTCACCCTCACAACTGGCAGCATGTTTGAATTCATCGCTGCGGCTCTTGTGAGAATCCATCTCACTGCGGGTCTCTCTTGTCCTCCTCGTTGGCCCCCCCCACTTCACCAAAAACGGTCCCTCCCGGGAATGTGTCCAATCCTAGCAAGTCAGATACCATTCTGTTGTGAGCCTTATGTCTGTCCTTGGCTAATTTTCAGCAGTGGATGGCCAGGACTTTCTTCCTACTCTGTCTCACTCTGGAAACACCATTGAAACCTGTCTACCGTGGCTGACCCTGCTGGAGTTTGAAATACCAGCGGGTTAGTTCCCAGCATCACAGCCACACCCAGACCATGACCAGGGAAAGACAAGTGGTGGACCTGGGTCTACCAAAACATTGGCTGCTGTGGAGTCCGCCAGCTCCAAAATGGCGTTGGAAAGCAATGCGTTTTTTAATTGATATGCGTAGTTAGCATCTCTTCCCCTGTCTTCCTCCTTCCTGCCTCACTCTTGCTGTTTCTCACTGCCAAGGAAACTGATAGGAAGACCCTGCCCTTCTAGCCTTCATTCTCACAACGACAAAGAGCCACCTTCAATGGGAACACCACCACCACACTGTCTGCAATGTTTGGTGATGAAATTGGAGCAAGAGAACAGAAGGATGGGGTCTCATTGATTCGCCCCAACACACACAGGCTCCCTCAAGGTGATTCTCACAGCAGGCTTTGGCATTCGCTGCTGGAAAAGCAACTGGATTTTCTGAGGGGGGGCCCGATGCCCGCCCACCCCCACCCCGTATTCAAATTCCCCTTCCTCTTCAGACAGGCTTCCGGAGTCAAGAGAGGAAGTCTTGAGCTCTTGATGCAGATGTGGTGTTTGTTTCCTAGGTTCTAGCAGGTGTCTGAAAGAATGGTACTTCTTTAAAAGCAGCCATTTCAGGAAAAAAAGTGCACAAAAACCCCTTCACATCTACCTGCCTGATTACAAAGCATCTTAACAAGTGAGGAGCTGGGAAGATGTGATTAAAATGAATTTTTCATAATATCCGATCTTTTCTTTTTTCTCTTCAGCTCTTTCCCTTAAAGAGGCAGCGTGAAGGCTGGCATATCACTGTTTCTTTTAATTTTCTATAAAATACATCATTTCTCCATCGGGTAGCTGGATTTACCTCAGATTAATTACATACACATTGTTGTTAGGTGCCATTGAGTTGGTTCTAACCCATACATAGCAAGCCTCCGTAGGGTTTCTAAGGAGCGGCTGGTGAGCTTGAACCAGTGACTTTGTGTTTTAAATTGACTTTGTAGTCCAGCGCATTAGCCCACAGCCATATAAATAATCACTGCTTCTTTCATTTTTTCTATAAAATACATTATTTGTCCATTGGAGACCTGGATTCACCTCAGATAAATTATATATACATTGTTGATGTTGTTAAGAACTATTGAGTCAGATCTGACTCATAGAGACCCTGTGTAGGGTTTCTGAAGAGCAGCTGGTGGCTTTGAACCATCAACCTTGTCATTAGCAGTCCAGTACTTATCGTACAATGCCAGACACAGACTCCCTATATATTATATATGTAAATGAATTACATATTCATTTCTTCATTCGTAAACTTTTTGTTGTGAGTTGGATGGAGGTTTACATGAAACAATTCAGACACAGTTTGTTTCATGTGGTTGATTGCGACCCCCACAATGTAACACGGCTCGTCCCACGTGTTCCCTGTGCTTCCTGTTTCTCTTCCTACTCTGTTCCTAACCCTTGTAGACTCTGCCCTTGGATCAACGCTGCCCTCTTACTCTGATGTTGTGGATGAGTTTAAGAAGTGTGTACTCCCTGGTGTTACTGTTCCCCTTATAGACCCTCTAATGTTTGGCTGAAAATTGAGCCGGGGGCTGTGGGGTGAGTCTATTTCCAGACCTAAAGGGTGACCAAAGGTCGTAGGTCTCCGGGTTCCAGCAGTCTCTAGCCCAACAATAAGTTTGGTCTTCCTTATGAATTTGAGTTCTGTTCCACATTTTTTTCCTCCCTAATTTTGCTTTATTTTTATTTTTAATGTTTCTTTCCAGAGGCTGACCCTACTGCATGTCTCCTATTTTAACTTAAATGTCTGTATTTGATCAGAGCAAACATCCACACAATACATCTTTGGAGAGACCCCCCACTCCCCCAAGACCTTTCCTCAATTTTCTTCCCTTCTGGGATCGTGAACAAACATACAGAGGACTTCGGGCTGTACAATTTAGAATAATGTTGTTTACAAGGTAAATATTTCTCTCTCTCATTTCTTTCTCTCTCTCACGTGTACCTCCGGCTTAAAGGTGCTGGCTGCCTGGTGCTTTGAGATTCGCAGGTAATTTATCATCTAGATTAATTGAATGCCCCTTTTTCTGGGGTTTCCCTTAGGATCTGTAATGAACTGGTGTGGGCCAGAATTTCAATTTCCAGTAGAAAGCTGGTCTTTCTTTACCCAAAGAACCCTAGTGGCGCAATGGTGAAGAACAAAACCGTGGCAGCTAAACATCAGGTCAGAGGTTTGACCTTGGAAGAGAGGACAGGCTCCCGCAAATCTGACAAGCTTGGAGACTCACAATCCACTCAATGATGATTGTTTCTTATCTGGAATGACCACCACCACCAATCTTATCAAGCCCATTCCAGGGAAACAAATGAATATAGCAGTAGCCAAAGTTCTTTGTCCATTGGATGTTAAATTTCCAAACAGGGTCACTGTGAGTCAGAACTGACTCAAAGGCCCTTAACAACAGCAGCAGCAAGAGCAAGGAAGCGGCACATGCGGCAATTCTCTGCCCACAGACTCAGCGGGATGGAAGCGCCAGCCGTTGCCTGTTATTTCCAGTGCTTCACGTCAGATGCGTGTTGTTGTTGGGAGCTGTCCGAACAGAATCTGATTTGATGCACTAAGGAGCATGGACATCAGTTTGAAAAGATCAACTTTCAGAGCAACACGAACTCTGCTCAAACGGCAGCCAGAACAGACATCGATAGGATCTATGATGATGCTTGCGTGTTAGAATAGTGAGACCGCTGACCCTTTGTGAAAAGATTGTGGGGACGATGCTCTGTAGAACTCAGCAGCGTACAAATGAAGCGCTTGTCTTAAGAAGGGACGAGACGATGCTGAAAATGAGTCCTGCAGAGGCTGACACAAGTGGCCAGAAGTCACTTCATCTAGTTCATTGTGACTTGTGATCGTTAAAGCGTTGTGTCCACTTGCCTGGCCTAAGCCTCTGAGGCACGTGGCACTTTAAGGCGCAGTCATCCCCAGGATGAGACCTAATCTCATGTCATCATTTCCATGATGAGATCTGCTGTGAGCAACCAATCAATTGTTGTTG
>NW_006408536.1:30722954-30736185 GCF_000296735.1 Chrysochloris asiatica
CAGACTAGGTCTTACACTCCAGAAGGAATTAGAAGAATCCCAAAGCAAAACCACACCAGTGCCATCGAATTGATTCAGACTCATAGTGACCCTGTATAGGGTTTCTGAGACAGTAAACGTGAACAGGGGTGCAAAGCCTCATCTTTCTCCCGTGGAGCAGCTGGAGGGTTTGAACTGCTGACATTGTGCTTAGCAGCCCAACTCCTAGTCTACAGTACCGCCAGCACACATGGCCAAGATGATAGGGCCTTGGGCTGGGTGGCCCCTAACCAAGGGCAGGTCAACATTTGGAAGAATGGTTTGTAGCAAAGCTCTGAGCAGCGTGTAGTTGTTAGGCAGATGCTATGGCTGTGTGTCCATCACCCTCACAGCCTCCAGAATCTGGACCTGGGGGGGGGGGTGGTGGAATCTATTTGTTTTCAAAGAAGAGCTGATGCCTTTGAATTTTAATATTGGGTTGGTAAAGTAGAGGGTCTGCAAAAAAGAAGAAGGACCCTCAGCAAGATGTCTTCACACAGTAGCTGCAGCAATGTGCTTGGGCATAGTTATGAGGTTGATGCGGTGTTTCATGCTGTTGTGTGTAGGATTGTATTTGTCACAACCATTTATCTACACACCTGTCAATCATCTGCCATCCATCTACCTACCTATCTACCTGTCATCTATGTATCTACCCATCCACCCATCCATTCATTTCTCTATACTGCATTTATACTTACTCCATAATTTACATCTGTCAATCATCTGTCATCCACCCATCCATCTACCTACCTACCTACCTGTCATCTATGTATCTACCCATCCACCCATCCATTCATTTCTCTATACTGCATTTATACTTACTCCATAATTTACATCTGTCAATCATCTGTCATCCACCCATCCATCTACCTACCTACCTACCTGTCATCTATGTATCTACCCATCCACCCATCCATTCATTTCTCTATACTGCATTTATACTTACTCCATAATTTACATCTGTCAATCATCTGTCATCCACCCATCCATCTACCTACCTACCTACCTGTCATCTATGTATCTACCCATCCACCCATCCATTCATTTCTCTATACTGCATTTATACTTACTCCATAATTTACATCTGTCAATCATCTGTCATCCACCCATCCATCTACCTACCTACCTACCTGTCATCTATGTATCTACCCATCCACCCATCCATTCATTTCTCTATACTGCATTTATACTTACTCCATAATTTACATCTGTCAATCATCTGTCATCCACCCATCCATCTACCTACCTACCTACCTGTCATCTATGTATCTACCCATCCACCCATCCATTCATTTCTCTATACTGCATTTATACTTACTCCATAATTTACATCTGTCAATCATCTGTCATCCACCCATCCATCTACCTACCTACCTACCTGTCATCTATGTATCTACCCATCCACCCATCCATTCATTTCTCTATACTGCATTTATACTTACTCCATAATTTACATCTGTCAATCATCTGTCATCCACCCATCCATCTACCTACCTACCTACCTGTCATCTATGTATCTACCCATCCACCCATCCATTCATTTCTCTATACTGCATTTATACTTACTCCATAATTTACATCTGTCAATCATCTGTCATCCACCCATCCATCTACCTACCTACCTACCTGTCATCTATGTATCTACCCATCCACCCATCCATTCATTTCTCTATACTGCATTTATACTTACTCCATAATTTACATCTGTCAATCATCTGTCATCCACCCATCCATCTACCTACCTACCTACCTGTCATCTATGTATCTACCCATCCACCCATCCATTCATTTCTCTATACTGCATTTATACTTACTCCATAATTTACATCTGTCAATCATCTGTCATCCACCCATCCATCTACCTACCTACCTACCTGTCATCTATGTATCTACCCATCCACCCATCCATTCATTTCTCTATACTGCATTTATACTTACTCCATAATTTACATCTGTCAATCATCTGTCATCCACCCATCCATCTACCTACCTACCTACCTGTCATCTATGTATCTACCCATCCACCCATCCATTCATTTCTCTATACTGCATTTATACTTACTCCATAATTTACATCTGTCAATCATCTGTCATCCACCCATCCATCTACCTACCTACCTACCTGTCATCTATGTATCTACCCATCCACCCATCCATTCATTTCTCTATACTGCATTTATACTTACTCCATAATTTACATCTGTCAATCATCTGTCATCCACCCATCCATCTACCTACCTACCTACCTGTCATCTATGTATCTACCCATCCACCCATCCATTCATTTCTCTATACTGCATTTATACTTACTCCATAATTTACATCTGTCAATCATCTGTCATCCACCCATCCATCTACCTACCTACCTACCTGTCATCTATGTATCTACCCATCCACCCATCCATTCATTTCTCTATACTGCATTTATACTTACTCCATAATTTACATCTGTCAATCATCTGTCATCCACCCATCCATCTACCTACCTACCTACCTGTCATCTATGTATCTACCCATCCACCCATCCATTCATTTCTCTATACTGCATTTATACTTACTCCATAATTTACATCTGTCAATCATCTGTCATCCACCCATCCATCTACCTACCTACCTACCTGTCATCTATGTATCTACCCATCCACCCATCCATTCATTTCTCTATACTGCATTTATACTTACTCCATAATTTACATCTGTCAATCATCTGTCATCCACCCATCCATCTACCTACCTACCTACCTGTCATCTATGTATCTACCCATCCACCCATCCATTCATTTCTCTATACTGCATTTATACTTACTCCATAATTTACATCTGTCAATCATCTGTCATCCACCCATCCATCTACCTACCTACCTACCTGTCATCTATGTATCTACCCATCCACCCATCCATTCATTTCTCTATACTGCATTTATACTTACTCCATAATTTACATCTGTCAATCATCTGTCATCCACCCATCCATCTACCTACCTACCTACCTGTCATCTATGTATCTACCCATCCACCCATCCATTCATTTCTCTATACTGCATTTATACTTACTCCATAATTTACATCTGTCAATCATCTGTCATCCACCCATCCATCTACCTACCTACCTACCTGTCATCTATGTATCTACCCATCCACCCATCCATTCATTTCTCTATACTGCATTTATACTTACTCCATAATTTACATCTGTCAATCATCTGTCATCCACCCATCCATCTACCTACCTACCTACCTGTCATCTATGTATCTACCCATCCACCCATCCATTCATTTCTCTATACTGCATTTATACTTACTCCATAATTTACATCTGTCAATCATCTGTCATCCACCCATCCATCTACCTACCTACCTACCTGTCATCTATGTATCTACCCATCCACCCATCCATTCATTTCTCTATACTGCATTTATACTTACTCCATAATTTACATCTGTCAATCATCTGTCATCCACCCATCCATCTACCTACCTACCTACCTGTCATCTATGTATCTACCCATCCACCCATCCATTCATTTCTCTATACTGCATTTATACTTACTCCATAATTTACATCTGTCAATCATCTGTCATCCACCCATCCATCTACCTACCTACCTACCTGTCATCTATGTATCTACCCATCCACCCATCCATTCATTTCTCTATACTGCATTTATACTTACTCCATAATTTACATCTGTCAATCATCTGTCATCCACCCATCCATCTACCTACCTACCTACCTGTCATCTATGTATCTACCCATCCACCCATCCATTCATTTCTCTATACTGCATTTATACTTACTCCATAATTTACATCTGTCAATCATCTGTCATCCACCCATCCATCTACCTACCTACCTACCTGTCATCTATGTATCTACCCATCCACCCATCCATTCATTTCTCTATACTGCATTTATACTTACTCCATAATTTACATCTGTCAATCATCTGTCATCCACCCATCCATCTACCTACCTACCTACCTGTCATCTATGTATCTACCCATCCACCCATCCATTCATTTCTCTATACTGCATTTATACTTACTCCATAATTTACATCTGTCAATCATCTGTCATCCACCCATCCATCTACCTACCTACCTACCTGTCATCTATGTATCTACCCATCCACCCATCCATTCATTTCTCTATACTGCATTTATACTTACTCCATAATTTACATCTGTCAATCATCTGTCATCCACCCATCCATCTACCTACCTACCTACCTGTCATCTATGTATCTACCCATCCACCCATCCATTCATTTCTCTATACTGCATTTATACTTACTCCATAATTTACATCTGTCAATCATCTGTCATCCACCCATCCATCTACCTACCTACCTACCTGTCATCTATGTATCTACCCATCCACCCATCCATTCATTTCTCTATACTGCATTTATACTTACTCCATAATTTACATCTGTCAATCATCTGTCATCCACCCATCCATCTACCTACCTACCTACCTGTCATCTATGTATCTACCCATCCACCCATCCATTCATTTCTCTATACTGCATTTATACTTACTCCATAATTTACATCTGTCAATCATCTGTCATCCACCCATCCATCTACCTACCTACCTACCTGTCATCTATGTATCTACCCATCCACCCATCCATTCATTTCTCTATACTGCATTTATACTTACTCCATAATTTACATCTGTCAATCATCTGTCATCCACCCATCCATCTACCTACCTACCTACCTGTCATCTATGTATCTACCCATCCACCCATCCATTCATTTCTCTATACTGCATTTATACTTACTCCATAATTTACATCTGTCAATCATCTGTCATCCACCCATCCATCTACCTACCTACCTACCTGTCATCTATGTATCTACCCATCCACCCATCCATTCATTTCTCTATACTGCATTTATACTTACTCCATAATTTACATCTGTCAATCATCTGTCATCCACCCATCCATCTACCTACCTACCTACCTGTCATCTATGTATCTACCCATCCACCCATCCATTCATTTCTCTATACTGCATTTATACTTACTCCATAATTTACATCTGTCAATCATCTGTCATCCACCCATCCATCTACCTACCTACCTACCTGTCATCTATGTATCTACCCATCCACCCATCCATTCATTTCTCTATACTGCATTTATACTTACTCCATAATTTACATCTGTCAATCATCTGTCATCCACCCATCCATCTACCTACCTACCTACCTGTCATCTATGTATCTACCCATCCACCCATCCATTCATTTCTCTATACTGCATTTATACTTACTCCATAATTTACATCTGTCAATCATCTGTCATCCACCCATCCATCTACCTACCTACCTACCTGTCATCTATGTATCTACCCATCCACCCATCCATTCATTTCTCTATACTGCATTTATACTTACTCCATAATTTACATCTGTCAATCATCTGTCATCCACCCATCCATCTACCTACCTACCTACCTGTCATCTATGTATCTACCCATCCACCCATCCATTCATTTCTCTATACTGCATTTATACTTACTCCATAATTTACATCTGTCAATCATCTGTCATCCACCCATCCATCTACCTACCTACCTACCTGTCATCTATGTATCTACCCATCCACCCATCCATTCATTTCTCTATACTGCATTTATACTTACTCCATAATTTACATCTGTCAATCATCTGTCATCCACCCATCCATCTACCTACCTACCTACCTGTCATCTATGTATCTACCCATCCACCCATCCATTCATTTCTCTATACTGCATTTATACTTACTCCATAATTTACATCTGTCAATCATCTGTCATCCACCCATCCATCTACCTACCTACCTACCTGTCATCTATGTATCTACCCATCCACCCATCCATTCATTTCTCTATACTGCATTTATACTTACTCCATAATTTACATCTGTCAATCATCTGTCATCCACCCATCCATCTACCTACCTACCTACCTGTCATCTATGTATCTACCCATCCACCCATCCATTCATTTCTCTATACTGCATTTATACTTACTCCATAATTTACATCTGTCAATCATCTGTCATCCACCCATCCATCTACCTACCTACCTACCTGTCATCTATGTATCTACCCATCCACCCATCCATTCATTTCTCTATACTGCATTTATACTTACTCCATAATTTACATCTGTCAATCATCTGTCATCCACCCATCCATCTACCTACCTACCTACCTGTCATCTATGTATCTACCCATCCACCCATCCATTCATTTCTCTATACTGCATTTATACTTACTCCATAATTTACATCTGTCAATCATCTGTCATCCACCCATCCATCTACCTACCTACCTACCTGTCATCTATGTATCTACCCATCCACCCATCCATTCATTTCTCTATACTGCATTTATACTTACTCCATAATTTACATCTGTCAATCATCTGTCATCCACCCATCCATCTACCTACCTACCTACCTGTCATCTATGTATCTACCCATCCACCCATCCATTCATTTCTCTATACTGCATTTATACTTACTCCATAATTTACATCTGTCAATCATCTGTCATCCACCCATCCATCTACCTACCTACCTACCTGTCATCTATGTATCTACCCATCCACCCATCCATTCATTTCTCTATACTGCATTTATACTTACTCCATAATTTACATCTGTCAATCATCTGTCATCCACCCATCCATCTACCTACCTACCTACCTGTCATCTATGTATCTACCCATCCACCCATCCATTCATTTCTCTATACTGCATTTATACTTACTCCATAATTTACATCTGTCAATCATCTGTCATCCACCCATCCATCTACCTACCTACCTACCTGTCATCTATGTATCTACCCATCCACCCATCCATTCATTTCTCTATACTGCATTTATACTTACTCCATAATTTACATCTGTCAATCATCTGTCATCCACCCATCCATCTACCTACCTACCTACCTGTCATCTATGTATCTACCCATCCACCCATCCATTCATTTCTCTATACTGCATTTATACTTACTCCATAATTTACATCTGTCAATCATCTGTCATCCACCCATCCATCTACCTACCTACCTACCTGTCATCTATGTATCTACCCATCCACCCATCCATTCATTTCTCTATACTGCATTTATACTTACTCCATAATTTACATCTGTCAATCATCTGTCATCCACCCATCCATCTACCTACCTACCTACCTGTCATCTATGTATCTACCCATCCACCCATCCATTCATTTCTCTATACTGCATTTATACTTACTCCATAATTTACATCTGTCAATCATCTGTCATCCACCCATCCATCTACCTACCTACCTACCTGTCATCTATGTATCTACCCATCCACCCATCCATTCATTTCTCTATACTGCATTTATACTTACTCCATAATTTACATCTGTCAATCATCTGTCATCCACCCATCCATCTACCTACCTACCTACCTGTCATCTATGTATCTACCCATCCACCCATCCATTCATTTCTCTATACTGCATTTATACTTACTCCATAATTTACATCTGTCAATCATCTGTCATCCACCCATCCATCTACCTACCTACCTACCTGTCATCTATGTATCTACCCATCCACCCATCCATTCATTTCTCTATACTGCATTTATACTTACTCCATAATTTACATCTGTCAATCATCTGTCATCCACCCATCCATCTACCTACCTACCTACCTGTCATCTATGTATCTACCCATCCACCCATCCATTCATTTCTCTATACTGCATTTATACTTACTCCATAATTTACATCTGTCAATCATCTGTCATCCACCCATCCATCTACCTACCTACCTACCTGTCATCTATGTATCTACCCATCCACCCATCCATTCATTTCTCTATACTGCATTTATACTTACTCCATAATTTACATCTGTCAATCATCTGTCATCCACCCATCCATCTACCTACCTACCTACCTGTCATCTATGTATCTACCCATCCACCCATCCATTCATTTCTCTATACTGCATTTATACTTACTCCATAATTTACATCTGTCAATCATCTGTCATCCACCCATCCATCTACCTACCTACCTACCTGTCATCTATGTATCTACCCATCCACCCATCCATTCATTTCTCTATACTGCATTTATACTTACTCCATAATTTACATCTGTCAATCATCTGTCATCCACCCATCCATCTACCTACCTACCTACCTGTCATCTATGTATCTACCCATCCACCCATCCATTCATTTCTCTATACTGCATTTATACTTACTCCATAATTTACATCTGTCAATCATCTGTCATCCACCCATCCATCTACCTACCTACCTACCTGTCATCTATGTATCTACCCATCCACCCATCCATTCATTTCTCTATACTGCATTTATACTTACTCCATAATTTACATCTGTCAATCATCTGTCATCCACCCATCCATCTACCTACCTACCTACCTGTCATCTATGTATCTACCCATCCACCCATCCATTCATTTCTCTATACTGCATTTATACTTACTCCATAATTTACATCTGTCAATCATCTGTCATCCACCCATCCATCTACCTACCTACCTACCTGTCATCTATGTATCTACCCATCCACCCATCCATTCATTTCTCTATACTGCATTTATACTTACTCCATAATTTACATCTGTCAATCATCTGTCATCCACCCATCCATCTACCTACCTACCTACCTGTCATCTATGTATCTACCCATCCACCCATCCATTCATTTCTCTATACTGCATTTATACTTACTCCATAATTTACATCTGTCAATCATCTGTCATCCACCCATCCATCTACCTACCTACCTACCTGTCATCTATGTATCTACCCATCCACCCATCCATTCATTTCTCTATACTGCATTTATACTTACTCCATAATTTACATCTGTCAATCATCTGTCATCCACCCATCCATCTACCTACCTACCTACCTGTCATCTATGTATCTACCCATCCACCCATCCATTCATTTCTCTATACTGCATTTATACTTACTCCATAATTTACATCTGTCAATCATCTGTCATCCACCCATCCATCTACCTACCTACCTACCTGTCATCTATGTATCTACCCATCCACCCATCCATTCATTTCTCTATACTGCATTTATACTTACTCCATAATTTACATCTGTCAATCATCTGTCATCCACCCATCCATCTACCTACCTACCTACCTGTCATCTATGTATCTACCCATCCACCCATCCATTCATTTCTCTATACTGCATTTATACTTACTCCATAATTTACATCTGTCAATCATCTGTCATCCACCCATCCATCTACCTACCTACCTACCTGTCATCTATGTATCTACCCATCCACCCATCCATTCATTTCTCTATACTGCATTTATACTTACTCCATAATTTACATCTGTCAATCATCTGTCATCCACCCATCCATCTACCTACCTACCTACCTGTCATCTATGTATCTACCCATCCACCCATCCATTCATTTCTCTATACTGCATTTATACTTACTCCATAATTTACATCTGTCAATCATCTGTCATCCACCCATCCATCTACCTACCTACCTACCTGTCATCTATGTATCTACCCATCCACCCATCCATTCATTTCTCTATACTGCATTTATACTTACTCCATAATTTACATCTGTCAATCATCTGTCATCCACCCATCCATCTACCTACCTACCTACCTGTCATCTATGTATCTACCCATCCACCCATCCATTCATTTCTCTATACTGCATTTATACTTACTCCATAATTTACATCTGTCAATCATCTGTCATCCACCCATCCATCTACCTACCTACCTACCTGTCATCTATGTATCTACCCATCCACCCATCCATTCATTTCTCTATACTGCATTTATACTTACTCCATAATTTACATCTGTCAATCATCTGTCATCCACCCATCCATCTACCTACCTACCTACCTGTCATCTATGTATCTACCCATCCACCCATCCATTCATTTCTCTATACTGCATTTATACTTACTCCATAATTTACATCTGTCAATCATCTGTCATCCACCCATCCATCTACCTACCTACCTACCTGTCATCTATGTATCTACCCATCCACCCATCCATTCATTTCTCTATACTGCATTTATACTTACTCCATAATTTACATCTGTCAATCATCTGTCATCCACCCATCCATCTACCTACCTACCTACCTGTCATCTATGTATCTACCCATCCACCCATCCATTCATTTCTCTATACTGCATTTATACTTACTCCATAATTTACATCTGTCAATCATCTGTCATCCACCCATCCATCTACCTACCTACCTACCTGTCATCTATGTATCTACCCATCCACCCATCCATTCATTTCTCTATACTGCATTTATACTTACTCCATAATTTACATCTGTCAATCATCTGTCATCCACCCATCCATCTACCTACCTACCTACCTGTCATCTATGTATCTACCCATCCACCCATCCATTCATTTCTCTATACTGCATTTATACTTACTCCATAATTTACATCTGTCAATCATCTGTCATCCACCCATCCATCTACCTACCTACCTACCTGTCATCTATGTATCTACCCATCCACCCATCCATTCATTTCTCTATACTGCATTTATACTTACTCCATAATTTACATCTGTCAATCATCTGTCATCCACCCATCCATCTACCTACCTACCTACCTGTCATCTATGTATCTACCCATCCACCCATCCATTCATTTCTCTATACTGCATTTATACTTACTCCATAATTTACATCTGTCAATCATCTGTCATCCACCCATCCATCTACCTACCTACCTACCTGTCATCTATGTATCTACCCATCCACCCATCCATTCATTTCTCTATACTGCATTTATACTTACTCCATAATTTACATCTGTCAATCATCTGTCATCCACCCATCCATCTACCTACCTACCTACCTGTCATCTATGTATCTACCCATCCACCCATCCATTCATTTCTCTATACTGCATTTATACTTACTCCATAATTTACATCTGTCAATCATCTGTCATCCACCCATCCATCTACCTACCTACCTACCTGTCATCTATGTATCTACCCATCCACCCATCCATTCATTTCTCTATACTGCATTTATACTTACTCCATAATTTACATCTGTCAATCATCTGTCATCCACCCATCCATCTACCTACCTACCTACCTGTCATCTATGTATCTACCCATCCACCCATCCATTCATTTCTCTATACTGCATTTATACTTACTCCATAATTTACATCTGTCAATCATCTGTCATCCACCCATCCATCTACCTACCTACCTACCTGTCATCTATGTATCTACCCATCCACCCATCCATTCATTTCTCTATACTGCATTTATACTTACTCCATAATTTACATCTGTCAATCATCTGTCATCCACCCATCCATCTACCTACCTACCTACCTGTCATCTATGTATCTACCCATCCACCCATCCATTCATTTCTCTATACTGCATTTATACTTACTCCATAATTTACATCTGTCAATCATCTGTCATCCACCCATCCATCTACCTACCTACCTACCTGTCATCTATGTATCTACCCATCCACCCATCCATTCATTTCTCTATACTGCATTTATACTTACTCCATAATTTACATCTGTCAATCATCTGTCATCCACCCATCCATCTACCTACCTACCTACCTGTCATCTATGTATCTACCCATCCACCCATCCATTCATTTCTCTATACTGCATTTATACTTACTCCATAATTTACATCTGTCAATCATCTGTCATCCACCCATCCATCTACCTACCTACCTACCTGTCATCTATGTATCTACCCATCCACCCATCCATTCATTTCTCTATACTGCATTTATACTTACTCCATAATTTACATCTGTCAATCATCTGTCATCCACCCATCCATCTACCTACCTACCTACCTGTCATCTATGTATCTACCCATCCAGTTATCTATACTGCATTTATACTCACTCCATAATTTATATCTGTCAGTCATCTGTCATTCAGCCAGCCATCTATCAGTATATCTACCAACCTACTTACCGTCTGTCTGTCTCGACCGGTAAATAGCATCAAGATAAATGGAGAAAAGATTGAAGTTGTCAGTGACTTTGTTTTGCTTGGATCAACCATGAACACTCAGGGAAGCAGCAGTGAAGAAATTAAACAATGTATTGCATTGGGCAAATCTGCTGCACAAGACCTCTTTAAAGTGTTGAAGAGCAAAGACGTCAGTTTGAGGACTAAGGTGCACCTGACCCAAGCCATGGTATTTTCAATAACCTGATATACATAGTTGCACAATGAATAAGGAAGACCATAGAGGAATTGATGCATCTGAGTTACGGTGTTGGAGGAGAATATTAAAAGTGCCATGGAGTTTCAGACAAACAAACCAGAATGCTTCCTGGAAGCCACGATGGCCAGACTTATCTCTCATACTTTAGACATTATTATCCCAGGGACCAGTCCCTGGAGAAGGACATTGTGCTTGGTAAAGTGGAGGGTTGGCAAAAGACAGGAACACCTCCCCTGAAATGGATTGGCACAGTGGCAGCAGCAATGGGCTCAAGTGTTAACAATACTTGTGAAGTTGGTGCAGGACCAGACTGTTTCGGTGTGTTGTGCATAAAGTTGCTATGAATTGGTAGCAGCTTAACAATACCTAACAAGAATCACAGCATCTATCTATCTATCTATCTATCTATCTATCTATCTATCTATCTATCTATCCATTTATATATAGTCCACAATTTATAGCTATCAATCATCTATTTATCATCCCTCAATCAACCAACCAATCAGTCTACCTACCTATCTCTGTACCTACCTATTATCTATTATCCATCTGTCTCTCTATCTATCTCTCTCTGTCTCTCTCTATCTATCACATCTATTATCTCTCTCTTATCTCTATCTATCTTTCTCTATCTATCTCTCTATCATCTATCTATCATCTGTGTATCTATGTATCTATCTATCCATCCATCTATCCACCTACGTATCTATCCACGTACGTATCTATCTATCTATCTATCTATCTATCTATCTATCTATCTGTCTGTCTGTCTGTCTGTCTGTCTGTCTGTCTGTCTATCTATCTATCTATCTATCTGTCTGTCTGTCTGTCTGTCTGTCTATCTATCTATCTATCTATCTATCTATCATCTATGTATCTATCTATCCACCTACGTATCTATCTAGCACATTT
>NW_006408536.1:30736285-30736894 GCF_000296735.1 Chrysochloris asiatica
TGTTCTGTTCTGTTATGCACAGGGTCACTCGAGTCCCAGCAGTGATGGCCGACTTTGAGGGAGCAGATTGCCAGGTGTTTGTGACGTAAAGCAACTTTCAGTAAAGTCGCCAGAGCTCCCGAAGGATGCGTGGTGGTGGTGGTGGGCTGTGGAGTCGGTTCCCACTCAGAGTGACCCTGCATAGGGCCTCCAATGCTGTGAATCTTTACGGGAGCAGAAAACCTCATCTTTCTCCCACGGAAAGGCCGGTAGTTTCCATCTGCTGACTTTGATGTTAGCAGCCCAACTCGTAACCACTATGTTACCAGAGCTCCTTGAAAGATGTATAATCTTGTAAATTTAAATTGAATATCACTTGATGAATACCCCAAACCAAACTAACTGCCCTTAAGTGGGTTACGGATCATAATAACCCTGTATAGGCTTTCTGAGACTGTTAATCTTCATGGGAGCAGACAGCTTCATATTTCTCCCTTGGAGCTACTGTCGAATTTGAACTGCCAACCTTGTGGTTAACAGCCTTGCGCCTGATCCACAGAACCAGCAGAGCTCCTTTTGTTGCAGACAGGGACTTAAAACTACTTGTTACTTTAGAATCTCAACCTTCAT
>NW_006408536.1:30739509-30743676 GCF_000296735.1 Chrysochloris asiatica
CACAGCATCTATCTATCTATCTATCTATCTATCTATCTATCTATCTATCTATCTATCCATTTATATATAGTCCACAATGTATAGCTATCAATCATCTATTTATCATCCCTCAATCAACCAACCAGTCTACCTACCTATCTCTGTACCTACCTATTATCTATTATCCATCTGTCTCTCTATCTCTCTCTCTCTATCTATCACATCTATTATCTCTCTCTTATCTCTATCTATCTTTCTCTATCTATCTATCATCTGTGTATCTATGTATCTATCTATCCATCTATCTATCCACCTACGTATCTATCCACGTACGTATCTATCTATCTATCTATCTATCTATCTATCTATCTATCTATCTGTCTGTCTGTCTGTCTGTCTATCTATCTATCTATCTATCTATCTATCTATCTATCTATCTATCATCTATGTATCTATCTATCCACCTACGTATCTATCTAGCACATTTCTCTATCTCTCTAGCTAGCCATTAGGATAGACAGATGTACTCCTGTACTTTCTGTCTCTTTCCCCCACCTGCCCAACCTTAAAGTTGGAAAGATATTCCTTTTCTTAATGGTCAGGCTTTATCTCCTCTTTTCATTCTGGTAAGGAATGCACTTATGTAATGCTTCTGGTCATCCCAGACAGCCTTTCTTAAAATGGGATGGATAATTATAGGACACATATATTTAAAGTTTGGGATTTGATTTTCATTGGATCCAAAATGGTCCAGGATTTGGTGGTGTTTATTTTTAAAGGCTGGTGTAATGGGAACATGCCGTTCTTAATGGGAAGAGTCAAGGAGTATTATTTATTGAAAACCCCTGTGAGTCAGGCCTGGGGCAGGTAATACCTATTTGATCCTTACAAGGACTGTACTGAGTGTACATCATTATTGCTGTGGTACAGGTGAAGAAACTGAATTTCAGAGAAATTATTTTCTATGTCCAAGGTGACCCCATCCTTCATTGTGGGAGGTACTTTCATGAGTGGCTCCCAAACCCAGTCTAGATGCTTGTCTGTTTGTCTTATCTGTCCATCTGTGTTCCAGACCCATCTTTATCAGTGTATCTCTCTCTCTTTACCTACCTACCTACGTACCTACCTTCGTACCTACGTACCTGCCTACCTACCTACGTACCTACTACCTACCTACCTACATACCTACCTACACATACATACATACCTACGTACCTACCTACCTATGTACTTACGTACCTACCTACCTACGTACCTACGTACCTGCCTACCTACCTACCTACCTACATACCTACCTACGTACCTACCTACATACCTACTTACCTACCTACCTACATACCTACCTACCTACCTACATACATACATACATACATACATACATACATACATACATACATACCTATCTCTTGTTATTGTCAAGTACCATCAAGTTGGGCCCAACTCATAGCAACCCTGTATAGAGTTTCTGAGGAGTGCCTGGTGGGTTTGAACCACTGGCTTTATAGTTCAAACCAACTTTGCAGTACAGTGCTTACCCTACAACACCACACGAGGACTCCAGCTCTCCACTTATCATCACCTGTCTCCCTCTGGGGAGTCCTGGCGTGGAGCCGCAGGTTAACAAGCTGGACTGCAAGGTAGGTTCGAACCATAAGGTCTGCAGTTCAAACTCACCAGTCACTCCTTGGAAACCCTCCACAGCATGGCTGTGAGTTGGAACCAACTCAATAGCACTTAACAACAACAACATCTCCCTATGTAGGAGTCCTGGTGTGTCACCGTAGGATAATGCACTGGATCGCAAGATCAGTATGAACTGAAATGTTGGCAGTTCAAACTTGCCAGTCGCTCCGTGGAAAACCTATACAGCATTGCTATGAGTCAGAACCGACTTGATAGTGCTTAACACCAACAATAAGCTCCCGATTGAAGGACCCTGGTGGCATCGTGGACTAAGCACTGAGCTGCTAACCACAAAGTTGGTGGTTGGATCCCATCAGCTGTTCCACAGGAAAAAGATGTAGCTGTCTGCTCTTGTAAAAAACGTACAGTCTCGGAAGCCCTATGGGGCGGTTCTACTCTACGCTATAGGATCTCCATGAGCCAGGATGCAGTCCTGGTGTGGTGCTGTAGAATCATGCACTGGGCTGCAAAGTTAGTCATCGGTTCAAACCCACCAGCCGCTTACTCAGAAACCCTATCCATGATCATTGTGAGTTGGAACCAATTCAACAACACTTAAGAATGATAATGATCCCCCTGGGTGGTGCAAATGGTTAAGTGTTGGACTGCTGGCTGACCCAGAGGCACCTAGGAAGAAAGGCCTGGTGATCTACTTCAAAAAAATCAGCCCTTGAATACTCCTGGGAGCGTATCGGTATCTCCCTATCTCCTCATCCATCCACATACATTTTCCTACGAATATTTGTGTATATTAGATATATACTTTAAAACACTCTCTTCTCTTCTAATTTCCTCTTTGTACAATTTTACACGTCTACAAGTAGCTAGCCCAGTAAGAGTTATGTGGTAGAATGAATTGTTGTCAAAATGTAAAGCCACACTTGGAGTGCTTTTGTTGTTAACTGTCAGGAAGTCAGCCCTGTTTCACCGTGACCTTTATGCGTGACAGGACAAAACATCGATCCGTGATTCATCCATTGGAGAATATTTTTGCAGCCTCTGTGTACTCTGAATACCTTTCAACCCAGAAGAGTCATCTTACAGCTCAGACTGTGTTCTACTGCCAGAACATGTTTACATCGCCTGGTTTTTGGAAGCAGGTAGCCAGGTCTTTTTTCCTAGTCTTTCTTTAGTCTGAAAGCTCCACAGAAACCTGTCGGGATGAGAGTATTTGAAGTGCTGGCTGCATAGTGCCGAGCAATCCGTTACTGTCCACCAGAAGGGCGCAAGTGTGGATGAGCTGAGTGAAGTGGCTGAATATTGAGTGTGTGTGTGTGAGTGTGAGTCAGAAAGTGAAGGGGCTGTGAGCTAGTTTCCTTGTACATACAGCCTTGGGTCACTGCTGGCTCACGAGCAAATGGGTTACCATGAAGCGTGGACAGGGCAGGTAGCGCACTCACCTCGGTGCAGACCCAGGATTTAGGAAGTAAGTCAGTAGCTCCGTTCCAGCCCACTGAGGGTCAGAAGCATAGGACTGGCAGAAAAAAAACCAAAGAGCCCATGCAGTCAGGGTGACTCTGGGCTTATCGGGAGGACACACGGCGGGCTCGCGGAGGAAGATTGGTTTATCGCTGGCACCACGCGTCTCCTGCAGCTCTGGAAACGGCTCCATGCAAAAGGATTGTCATCTCTCCCACCATTAGCTCTTGCTTTGGGATCCCAGAATCCCGAGTCCACTCCCAATGGGGGAATTTTCAATGACTATTAAAAAGGCAGTTTAGAGAAAAATAGCACGGAGTGGCCCTTCTTGCCAGGACTCCTTGGAAACCCTATACAGGGTCGCTATGGGTCGGAATCGACTCGACGACACCTAGCAACAACAACAGGCGCCCTACAAAGCCCAGGAGGTTCGATGGTGTCAGATAGCGGAGCTTCCCACCTTCCTGACCCTACAGATGCGTGACCGGGCTTGATCTACTTTACACACACACAGGAGACCTTCGGAATCATTGCCTAACAACAGGAAGCTCAAGAATCCTCCATGGACTTGTGTTTCTGGAGTAGTCCAGTGATTTTATTTCTTCCTGGGTACTTCAGCCTGGGCCCTATTGTTGTTGGTTCTCACTCCTTGTTGTTGTTAAGTGCCGTCATGTGGGTTTCGACTCATAATGACCCTGTGTAGGGTCTCCAAGGAGCAGCTGGTGGGTTTGAACCTCTGACCTTGTGGATAAAGCCACCCTCACAGTCCATTGCTTTATCCCACATCAGGACTCCATACGCTCCTTGTGACCTCATACAGGGTTTACAGGGCTGTAGACAATAGAGCTCACCCAAAGCAAAGCAAAACAAAACAATGGTGGTGAATGCTGATTCCTGATCATAGCGTTTTTGTGGTCATGACCTTTTGGGAGCCAATAGCCAGGCCTTTCTTCAGAGGCTCTCGAGAGGGTTTGAACCTTCAATCTTGTGGTTAGTAGTCAAGCACTGAAGCAATTGTACCACCCAGAGACCCTGGATGTGTTGTTGTTGTTGTTAAGTACCGTGGAGTCTGTTCTGACTCATAGC
>NW_006408536.1:30744831-30756937 GCF_000296735.1 Chrysochloris asiatica
TCCACTGAGAACCCTGTGGGGCACAGTTCTACTCTGACACACATGAGCTTGATGTCGTGTGAATGGGCCCAAGAGAAATTGACTTTCTGATTAACTATCTTCCGTCCAGATTCAGTGAAATCTATTAGTTAAATGTTGTTGTTGAGTGCTGTCGAGTAGGTTCCAATTCTGTTTAGGGTTTTCAAGGAGTGAATGGTGGGTTTGAACTGTCAACCTTGAGGTTCAAACCGACCTTGTGGTCTAGTGCATTATCCTGCAGCACCACTCCAGGATTCCGTTCAATACGTAGATGTATAAAATAACTGAAGCATACACCCTGACCCCTTTATATAAATGGCACATGTGTTACAATCACCCATCAAGTTGCAGGGTAGTATTTTTGTCAAACTTCATATTTTTGTAATAAGGGAGGTATTTGAAGATACGTTATACATCTTATAAAATAGACTGTTTAAAAGCACATAGATCTCTTAAAGCTCTGGCTCAGACCAACTTTCCTGGGAGAATGAGAAAACTAGGTGTCAGACTACAGAACTGGGGGTGGGGGATGGGTTTAAATATAGAACACTATTTCTGATGGTCTCTGACCTCCAAAGAGTTTGTAAAAGTTGTATCGAATACTTTGGTTTAGGACGCACGTTCAGTCGGTGACAATTTTGCCGCGACAATGCGAATTAGCCCTGTAAGTTGTTTGGCGTTGTTTCTTTTCCTTTTAAAATCTGTTTTACTTTATTATTTTATTTTTGGTGGTGATGAAATTCTGCCCACCAGAACATACACCGATTCACTGGTTTCTCTATGCACAACCGTGGACTTGGGCAACCGTTTTCTCCCTCTTTTCTGACGTGTTCTTCCACCATAACTATAAAGTTGGTGCCTCCTAAGATCAAATGGAGACCATTTGATCTCCTAGAAAGAGATCTTAAAAGAGTCCAGTACTCAACCTAGACATTTCCTTACTAGTTCAGCTCACTTATTGTTTATTTACAAGAAGACTTTAGGGAATTTTTTTTTTTTTTTTATGTTTTATTGTGAATTATATGATAGTTTACATGAGAGAATTTTAGTTTTACATTCATTCCATCGTATATCATTTCATTGCCATGGTTCCAATTCCCTCCATGCATCATCTACCGACCAAAGGGTATACCCTAGAAACCCGCCTCCTACACTTCCCCCTCCCCCACCCCACCCCCAGTCTTCGGCCCCCAGTCCCTCTCCCTCTCTGGATCCAAAGTCCCCAGCCGCTTCATCACTCCACGTCATAGTTTCTGTCTCCATCTCAGGCATCTCTGCTTCTCTGGATAGGGTCCTGCTCTCGGCTCTTCTCCGTTGATGGTCCTAGAGAACTCCGCTTCTAGACTGGAGAAATAATCACTTCCTTCCTTGCTACAAAATATCTACCTTTGCATTTCCAACCCTCATAATCAGTCCTGATAACCATTATTCCCTACAGTATCGCAAGTTACCCATCTGTATTTCATTTTATCAGCTCTGCCTAGACAGATTGGATAGTACTCACTGGTGATTCTGCCTTCCTCCATGCCCCTTAGCTCTAGGTTCCCTCTTGAAAGCTTGTAAGCCAGTCACTTCTTGTCTTTGTAGTCCCCCCCTCCCCATTTGAGTATCCAATGTCCAAGTTGCCCCTCTCTGTCTACTCTGTGTGTGGAGGGGGGGTGGGAATGTTTCTTGCTGTAAGGATTTGTTCCCTCTTTTGAGTCACTGCATCCGTAGGTATAGGTCAAGTTCATCAGATTGTATCAGCTCAATCTTTTTTTTCCCCTCTTCTTTCTTCTCCTGGTTGAGCTCTGATCATCCAGTCATCCGGTCCAGGTCACGTGGGTATCATCTGCAAGTGTGGGCGCTCCTGTGTATATGTCCTCTCTTCCCATCAGCCGGTAGCTCCACTCTCCACTCGAGTCCTATGTGGCCACGCCACTGACTCTGGGCCCAGGAGTCCTCAGGTCTCCTCACACTGCTTGCCAACCAGGTCCCCAACTGGGTCCACAGAAGCCCACTGAACATTGTAAGGCTTAGCTTGCCGCTTCATTGCTGCTTTTACCCCACTTCCCCCCATCGGTGATGTGTGTGGTCACCAATCAGAGCGTGCATTTCCATTGAGTCTTAGTCTTGGAAGGGGGTTTGTGTTGAGAGGACATGACCACTTGCCTTGATGTTTCCTAGGGAAGCGATTTGTTTGCTCTTGTAGTAATAGTCCATCTGCCTCTATTGTTTTGTATTTTTCCTGTAGGTCTTTCTTTCAAGAAGTATCTTTTATTCTTCTAGCCGCTCCAGGCTGGTTTGCTTGTCCTTTCAAGTGGAGACTTCTCATCTTTGGAGATCTGGATGTGGTTCCGGTTTCTACCTATAGTCTTATGTATTGCAAAGGCTCCGCAGGAAGCCTCGTTCACTGGGTACGCTGTAGCCCCATTTTAGGTATTCCAGTCAGTCATAGGTAGAAGATGGACTTACAAGTTTAGGGAATATTTTGAGCTTAAGTTTTAAAGGTGATCCCAAGACAATAGTTTGGGGGCTTTAGCCAGAGTCTATGGATTCAGAAAGTCTGGATTCCATGAGAACTTGAAATTTGGTTTTCGATTCTGAATTCCTGGCATGAATTTGACAGGACCACAACTGGGGTGGCTTTCAAGAACAGAAGTTTATTGTCTCAATGTTCTGCAGGCAAGGAATAAAAATCACGGGTCCAGCTGGTTGATTCCTTCAGAGGGTCTGAGAATGTAATTGTCCCAGGCCTCATTGCCAGCTTCAGGGCGATCTCTGTGGACCCTGGTGGCCCTGGACTTGCATCACGTGGGGTTCTTCCTCAGCATCCCTTGTCCCTGGGTCTCGCTCCCTCTTAGGAGAATTCATACAAGGTTAGGACCCAATGACCATACCCCAGTATCACTAGCATCACAGGGTGCATCTTCAAAGACCCTGTTTCTAAACTCTTTTATGATCGTCGGCACGAGGGGTGAGAAGTGAATATATCTTTTCATAATTTAATCTGCGAAGGGCTTTAATCTGTGTAACTCAAATCTGCATGATATTTTCAATCTACTATATGGAGTCCTGGTGCGGTACCATGGGTTAATGTGCTGGGCTGCAAGGTCAGTTTGAACCTCAAAGTCGGTGGTTCCAGCTCACCAGCCACTCCTAGGAAACCCTATTCAGTGTTGCTTTGAGTTGGAACTGACTCGATGGCACTTAACAACAACAATAACAAATGGAGATATAGGAGCCCTGGTAGCGTAATGGATTAGAAGCTGGCCTGCTAAACACAAGGTCAGAAATTTGAATCTACCAGTTACTCCATGGAGAAAGGTGAGGCTTTCTGCTCCTATAAAGATTTACAGCCTCAGGGTCACTATGAATTGGAGCTAAGTACTGGCCTGCTTACTTGCAAGTTTGATGGTTCCAACCTACCAACTGGTCCTCAGAAACTCTATATATCGCTTTGAGTCAGAACTCACTCAACTGCACATAACAACAACACATGCACAGTACGTCCCTGCCTGGTGCCAGTAGTCCATCACTGAACTACTAACTTAAAAGTCGGTGGCCTGAACACACGCAGCGGTGTGTCAGCAAAAATACCTGGCAATCTGCTTAGATTAGAAGCTAGGAAGCCCTCAGGGGCAGCTCTGCTCTATCACAGGCCTTGGCACTAGTGAGTACTCAGAATTGGCTTGAAGACAATGATGCTGTTTTTACTATGACCTGTCTGCCACAGGTCAGCCCAAGGAAGGAAGGGGGATGGGTGCCTTTAACTCTACCTGCTAGCCTTGTTCATCCCTACATCCCTAGGACGAATTTCCTTTGCAGGCGCCAACCCAAGTCCTTGTGGACTAGCCATACAAACACCAGTGCCATTGGCTTGTATCACTAACTTTGGGAGCAGAGACTGACCGCATCTACAGCTGGGGCATGGAATCCACTCCTACAGTTGCTCTAACAAACCACATGGCTTTAAACAGCACACACGAACTGTCTCCTAATTCTGGAGGCAGAAGATTGCCCAGTGTGAGCAGAGCCAGGCTCCCTTTGAATGGGTTCCAACTGTCAACCTTTCTGTTTGCAGCTGAGCGCTTAACGACTGCAACACCAGGACTCCTTCCCATGAAGAGAACACGCCATACCTGAGAGCACCTTGTGATGAAATAGCATATTGGCACACAGAACAAAGGGGTCGCCCGTGAGTTCAGGGTGCTCCACTGAAAAAAAATCTACAGAAGGAACCCTGGTGGCACTGAAGGATAAGCGTGGAGCTGCTAGGCGTAAGGTCAGTGGTTCAAACCCACCAACTGCTGTGGTCTGCAGCTTAGGGGGTTCACCTCCCAATACTAGATTACACAATATTCCAGTGTTTTCACTGGCTGAATGTCAAACGTCTCTTGTTAGTCTGTTTTCCCATGCAAGCTCTATGGAAGCCTGTGCATCATGGCTGACTCTGCTGGCATTTAAAACACTGGTGGTATAGCTTCCAACATCATGGCCACACTCAGGCCAGTAATGGGCAGACCCTGTGGTGGCTGGGACCCCTAATGACTACCATAAGGAAGCAGCTCAGTTGCACTGGTTCTGGTTGTGGTACTGTGTTCCTTCAGGCTTCTAAGGCTTTGGCAGACTCTTCAACGTGTCTGGTCCTCACCCATCAAGGTAGGCTTTCAAATCTATCGTCCACCTTCACTGTTCAGCTCGCCACAGTTTTTATCATCGAGTTGGTTCTGACTCATAGCGACTCTGTATACGGTGTCAGAGAAGTGGCTGGTGAGTTTGAACTGCCCACACTGTGGTTCAAACCGACGTTGCAGTCAGCGCATTACCCTACGGTGCCACTCAGACACACATGTAATCACCAGGAGTTGGACTTGATTTGATAGCAGCACTTTATGACTGCTGTTGTTAAGTGCCGTGGACTTGGTTCTGACTCACAGTGATCCGAGGAAAATCAAACAACAAAAAAACAAAGCAACCCACTGTCATCAAGGTGAGTCAGACTGCTAGGGACCCTCCAAAAGTTCAAACCCACCAGATGCTCCTCTGGAGAAAGGTGAGACTGTCTGCTTCAGTGAAAGGCTTACAGTGTCATCTTAATCCCAAGGAGCAGCTGGTGGGTTTGAACCGCTGACCTTGTAGTTAGCAGTCCACTGCTTACCCTACAGTGCTACTCCATGTAATCAATCTTTTTCCACGTCGACATTGTGTCCGTGTCACCCACATGGACGTGAATGATCTTCATCATCTGTGCAACCGTCCGCACTATGGAATTCCCAATCTTTCCATCGCCCCTCATGCAAGCTGAAAATGGAGGAGCAGACTTAGAGTGACCTGATACCCATTCCATCCTGTTCTGCTATCAGCACATTTCTTGTTTTTCTCCTCAATATCATGGTGACAGCATTATAATGATTTGTCTCTAAATTACGATTGCAGGTAGCTTATGGTAAGCATGAGTTTTATTTCAAGATCGTGCGGAAGGCACTGGCACTGGTAATTAGAGAAATGGAAAATCACAGTGGGTCACACACGCTGCAAGCAGCAGCCCTGGTGGTGTCGGTTTGAATCCACCCAGTGGCCCCACAGGAAAGCAATCAGTTTCCATCGTGGTGATAACAAGAATCCCCTATGCGAGGCGAGGGCAGTTCTAGTCCGTCACTTGGGACCATTATGAATCAGAAACTGTGTGGCAGCACGTAATAACAGCAACAACATTTGGATTTATACGTGTAGATTTCCTTGTGCATAACCAATCCTAGATAACATTGAGGAGCCCGGTGGTACCATGGTTAAGCATTTGTCTTCTAACAGAAAGAGGTTGATGGTTCAAACCCACCCATCAGCTCCACAGGACAGAATACCTGGAGATCTGTATCTGTAAAGAAGCCCTATGGGACAGTTTTACTTAGTCACATGGGGTCACTATGAGTCAGAATCTACTTGAGGGTATACAATTACAATCACATTTGGGTATGTATTTGTAGATGCATGTGTGAACAGCCAATATTCTATATAACATTCTGCTGTGGCATTGTAGGCTTAGCATTGGACTGCAAACCACTGGATCGGCAGTTCAAACACACCAGCTGTTCCTTGGATACCTTATACAGGGTTACTATGAGTCAGAACTGACTCGATGGCACTTTACAGCAACAACACCTGAGACTCCTGGTGGCATGGTGGGTTTAGCGTTGGGCTGATAACTGAAAGGTGACCCACCAGCCACACCACAGAACAATGACCTATAAAGATGACATTGTAGGAAACCCTATCGAGCACTGCTCCTCGGTCACATGGGGTTGCTGTGAGTCAGAATTCACTCACTGACCAAACAACAACATTATCATGGCAGACTGAGCACTCGGTGGTTAACCCAAACGTTAGCACTTCAAACTTCCCAGAGGTGCAGCGGAAGAAAGCTCTGGCAATCGGTACAGATGGCAGGCTGACGAAAGGGGTCCGTTTACTCTGTTACACAGGGTGGCACACAACAACAACATGATATAAGAATGAGAGACAAGTGAGGTGCTGACCTCAACTCAAAGCGTCCCCGTGTGTGTCAGGGTGGAACTGTGCTCCACAGAGTTTTCGACGACTGATGCTTTGTCAATAGATCGCCAGGCCTTTCTTGTGAGGCACCGTGGGGAGAACGTGAACCTCCAGTGTTTTGGTGAGCAGCTGAGATTGCACACCGACCACACCACCCAGAGACTCGCTGATGTTAGTCACGTTTATGAATTTGGATTAGTCCAGGAAAACCTTTGTCACGCTGTTTAGCTTCAGTCCTCAACAAGTCCCTTATGCAGTCGATTTTAGAGACAGTAGACGGGGATGGTGTGGCTCTGTAGGATAAGCACTGGACTACTGATCACTAGCTCTGTCATTTAGACTCACCAGCCGCTCTCCCGGGAGAAGCTGAGGATTTCTACTTCCATAATGAAAGTACCTTCAGATACTCTCTACAGGGTCGTTATGAATCGGATCACAGTGAAAGTTTCTGAAATAAGATTTGGGAGGAACTGATGTCAAGCAGGGGCACTGGTACGAGGGGGCTTCAAAAATTTTCTTAGAAAATGGAATGAAAAGATAGTGGATTTTTCCCACAAACTTTTGAAGGCCCCTCGTGTTTCGTCTATCCGGGCAGCTACATCAGACCATAAATGTAAACCAGCTTTCTGCATATGTACGGTCCTTTCCTGGGGCGCACATCATAACACGAAATAAAATGTGCGTTCCCACAGGCTCCCGTTTCATATGTATGAACTTTTTTATAGGCTTTCTAATAGAGATGATACCTTAAGTTTTGCCAAGGTACGAATAATATTTTATAGCAAATGGATGTATCCACTGACACTCTTAAAATGTAAGAATAAAAAATATAGCTAGTTGAGAAAGCTTCTGCTGAAAGACTGACCCAGAGTAAACATGAACCACATAACCCTGCACAGTGCTAGGCGCTTAGAGATGCATTTTCCTATTTTGTAATTATGCAAGTTTGATAAAGAGCTCTTTGTCTTCCGTCATAAATATAAGAGAGCAGGTCCTGAAGATACCACATGACTTACTTCAGTTTCCACTGTGAATAAACAGTGTCTGTGTTGCAAGCCTCTGTCTTACTGTGGTGGTTTGCATATTACTGGGATGCTGGAAGCTATGCCTCTAGTATTTCAAATACCAGCAGGATCACACATGGTGGACAGGTTTCAGTGGAGCTTCCAGACTAAGAGAGACTAGGAAGAAAGACCTGGTGATCTGCGTCTTGAAAATTAACCCAAACAAAACAAAAAAACCTGACGGCTCATCACGGACCAGTGTCTAGCCTGTTCACTTTGGACACATTGTTAGGAGGGATCCTTCACTGGATAAGGACATTGTGTTTGCTGACTGGAGAAGGACATTGTGTTTGCTGAAGTAGAGGGTCTGTGAGGGAGACCCGCGGTGAGATGGATTGGCAGAATGACCACAAAGAAAGGCTTGAACGTGCCAGGGGTTGTGAGGGTGGTGCGGGACATTTGGTTTGATTGCCGTGAGTGGGACTCAACGCTGTGGTATCTTTCTATCTCTAAATATCTTGAGGGATTTATCCATCCGTCTGTTTATCCATCCATCTATATCTGTCTGTCTATGTATCCATCATCCACCCATTTATCATATCCATTTCTCTTTCTGTCCATCCACCTACACATGTACGTATTATATCTACCTACCTATCTACCTATCTATCATCCATCCACCTATGATGTCATTCATATTGAATCTATCTATCTATCAATCTCTAGCTCTCTCTAGATCCATCCACCCACCCACCCAAAAATTCTATCTATCTAGCTATCTATCACCCATCCACTCATTCCCCTACTAATCCATTATATTGACTCTATCAATCTATTGATTGTATTCATAGAATAAGCACTCGACCATAAGGTCGGTTTGAACTACAAGGTCAGTGGTTCAAACTCACCAGCCGCTCCTCGGAAATCCTATACAGGGTTGCTTTGAGTTGAAACCTACTCAATGGCACTTAACAACAATCTATTGATCAGTCAATCCATCTATCTGTCTATCACCCACCCATTCACCCACTATCCATATATCTATCGATTTATCTATCTGTTATCAATCATGTATTAATGTCTCCTATCTGTCCCCTGAAGGAGCTCTGGTTACGAATCGGGCTGTGGACCTCAGGGTCAGCAGTTCGAAACTACCAGCTGTTCTGCAGGAGAAATATGAGGCTTTCTGCTACTGTAAAGATTTACAACCTCGGAAATCCTGTACAGGGTCTCTATGAGTAAGAACCGACTCCACGGCACATAACAACAAATTTGTCTCCTGGAGTCTTGATGTGGCACTGTGGGTTAATGCGCCAGACTGCAAAGCTGTTTGAACTGCCAGGTCGGCCATTCAAGCTCACCAGCTGCTCCTTGGAAACCCTATACAGGGTGCTATAAGTTGGAACCGACTCAATGACACTTCACAACAACAATCTGTCTCCTACCTATCAGTGCATCCACCTCTCTCTGTTGGAAGCTAGGTGTGTCTGGCTTCCCAGCCCTGAGCTTCCCTCGGTTTTGCTCCTCATTTATCTGCTGTCCCTCTCTGGTGTTTGTCTATTTCTCAGATTGCATTTTCCTCAGGGTTGCTGGTGCCGCCATTTTGTCCATCCAGCCCATGAACAACTTTTCCACCGTCAAATTTAGCCTCGTGCACTCCTCTCTCCTCGTTAACAAATGCTTCCCAGTTTCTATAATAGAGACGCATATATTTCCATCCATTTGCATATTGGCAAATGGGAATTGCAGCCAACTGGAGTCTCGCCTTGAATAGCTGTCCTCATGCATAGAGATGAGGAAAAGCGCTGAGCATAATCCCATGATGGCCAACCTCGGGAGACAACTCACATCTTCTGGCCAGCAACTGATCTTAGCTCCAGATGGGGGTGCCCTAACCTCATTGTCCCCAAGAGAGGGGTCCTCTGTTGTCTCCCCAGCCACAAGGCATTGACTAGTACCTCCTTTAAAATTCACTCCTGAAATTCACACTCTACATTTCCATTTCCAAACCTGGAGAAGCAGGGGTACTGTTTCTCTTGCAAATATTCATGGAGCACTGAAACTTACAGTCATTGGTGAGGTCTTGGGAGCCACGAGGAATTCAGTCAGCTGTTTGCATTGGCTGGGCAGCTTCACAATGGAGAAAACAAGTCAAGCATTAGCACGCATTCATAGTTCAGTGATGCCCTGCTTACCAAATGCCTGAGAAATGGGGTTTGTAACTAGATTTAGGATTCTTCTGCCTGTTCCTGTCAAACGTTTATTGAGTGACCGCCATAAAGACAGAAAAGGAAGGAAACGCAAAGCAGAAACAAAGATACATGCTGTCTTCGTTCTCTAGCACTGACATCACAAAACTACCACAAGGGGAGTGGCTTTCCCAAACAGGAAAGTATTTATTTTACAGTTGAAAAAGTGGAAGTTCAAATGCAAGGCACTGGCTCCATGGGAAGGCTTTCTCTTTCTCTCTCTGTCTCTCTCTCGGTGTCAACTCTGGGGGAAAGGTCCTCGCCACTCTTGAGTTTCTCCCCTACCACCGAGTCATCTTCATGCAACTTGGCATCTCTCTTCCTGCTTTTCTGCTTGCTTGCTTATGCCAGATCTGCCCTTGTCTATCTTAAAAGAAACGGATTTAAGACACACCTCAACTAATATTGTTTATCATAAGAAAACCCCCTCTCAAATGGGATTGCAATCAGAGATTGCTGCCCCTGTTATTTGTGGATGAGTCGCTTGTAGCTCGTAGTGACCCATGCACAACAGAACCAAACACTGCCTCGTCCCACACTGTCTTCACCAGCATTTCTATGACTGAGCCCTCTGTTGGAGCCACGGTGTCTGTCCATCACATTGGGGGTCTTCCTGTTTTCTGCTGACCCAAGCATGATGTCCTTCTCCAGGGACTGATCCCTCCTGATAACATGTCCCAAATCTAAGAGATGAAGTCTGGTCATCCTGGTTTCAAAGCAGCATTCGAGCTGTACTTCTTCCAACATAGATTACTTCATTCTTTCGCCAGTCCATGGCATTTTAAACATTCTATTCCAACAACATAATTCAAATGCATCAATTCTTCTCAGACCTTCCTTATTTCCCATGCATATGGTGATCACAGTGTGCTGCTGACTTGGTTCTGTCGGCACATAGCAACCCTGTGTAGCATTACTGAGGTTGTAAATCTATATGCGAGTAGAAAGCCTCATCTTTCTTCCAGGGAGCAGCTGGTAGACTCGAGCTGCTGACCTTGCAGTTAGCAGCCAAATATGCATACCCCACTATGCCAACAGAACTCCTTCACATGCATATCAGGGGATTGAAAATACCATGGCTGGGGTCAGACATATCTCAAAGGAGTAGGTAGGGTGGACACCACATGTTTCTAGGGAACACAGTTTAGTCCATAACTCAGGGTCACTTTCTGTAACAGAGACATCAGTGAAGACATGGCTTTACTACAATCTTAGAAAGCATGTGTAGATCGCTATATCAGTACCTTTCTTGGCTGGGTTCTCTACAGAAGCAAAAGCAATGAAGCTTATATATGTGTATAGATCAAGAGTTTATAGCAAGGGAATGACTCACACTGTACAGGTGGGAGAGCCCAAGTCCAGCTGGGATGGACAAACATAAGCCAGTAGGTGCAGTAGGAAGGCACGTCAGCAGGAAGTGAGGCAGGCAGATAGCCAGACAGACACACAGGAGTCTCAAGTGCGATCCAGGTCAGGATGAAGCAGGATCAGAGAGGAAGAGAGGACTCCAAAGTCTGGGTCAGATGATTGGCAGACAGAAAAGTAGGTGGGCAGACAGGTCTGCCAGGCAGGAAGGCCAGGCAGGTAATAAAGCAAGCCGCTGGCTCAAGTCTAAAGAATCAGAGTGTGGAGGACAGGCCAGATGAAAGATCCAGCAGAGAGAAAGCAAGTTTTGCTTCACTGACCAGTAGGATAGTGAATAAGGAAGACCAGAGAAGAACTGGGGCATTTGAATCTTGCAAGCAGGTCACACCAACAAGGAAACATCTTCTAAACTGATTAGCTGCTCATAGCCAAGAATTACAGAGTTCACTACCCCTGCTCCTAGCCAATCATCATAGAGTTACTACACTATTCATAGCCAATCATTACACAGTTAACTATGCCTGCTCATAGCCAATCATCATAGAGTTATTACATAATTCATAGCCAATCATCATACAGTTAACTATGCCTGCTCATAGCCAATCATCATACAGTTAACTATGCCTGCTCATAGCCAATCATCATACAGTTAACTATGCCTGCTCATAGCCAATCATCACACAGTTAACTATGCCTGCTCATAGCCAATCATCATAGAGTTACTACACTATTCATAGCCAATCATCACACAGTTAACTGTGCCTGCTTATAGCCAATCATCATAAAGTTATTACACAATTCATAGCCAATCATCACACAGTTAACTATGCCTGCTCATAGCCAATCATCATACAGTTAACTATGCCTGCTCATAGCCAATCATCATAGAGTTACTACACTATTTATAGCCAATCATCACACAGTTAACTGTGCCTGCTC
>NW_006408536.1:30758528-30759462 GCF_000296735.1 Chrysochloris asiatica
TCATCATAGAGTTAAGTATGTCTGTTTTAGGCCAATCGTCATAGAAGAGTTGACTTTACCTACTTTTTTAGCCAATCATCATCAAGTTAAGTACAGCTGTTCTTGACCAATCATTGTAGAGTTAACTATGCCTATTCATAGCCAATCATCATAGTTAACTTTGCTTGCTTATAGCCAATCATCATAGAGTTAACTATGTGTGCTCTTGACCAATCATCATAGAGGTAATTGTGCCTGCTTATAACCAATCCTCATAGAGGTAACTATGCCTGCTTATAGCCAATCATCATAGAGTTAAGTATGTCTGCTCTTGGCCAATCATAATAGAGTTAACGACACCTGCCTTAGCCAATCATCATACAGTTAACTATGTGTGCTCTTGGCCAATCATCAATTATGCCTGCTGGCAGCCAACCATCATAGAGGTAACTATGCCTGCTCAGAGCCAATCATCATAAAGGTAACGGTGCCTGCTTCTAGCCAATCATCATAGAGGTATGTATGTCTGCTCTTAGCCAATCATCATGGAGTTAACTCTGTTTACTCTTGCCTGCTCAGAGCCAATCATCATAGATTTAACTATGCCTGCTCATAGCCAGTCATCACAGAGGTAACCATGCCTGCTCAGAGCCAATAATTGTAGAGTTAACTATATGCCCACTCATAACCAATCATCATCAAGTAAAATATGTCTGCTCTTGGCCAGTCATCATAGTTAACTATGTCTGCTCCTAGCCAATCATAATAAATTATGTCTTCTCCTGGAAAATCATAATAGAGTTAACTATGTCTGCTCTTGACCTATCATAATAGAGTAAACTATGCATGTTCATAGCCAGTCATCACAGCGTTAACATGCCTGCTCATAGCCAATCATTATAGAGTTAAACATGTGTGCTCTTGACCAATCATCATAAAGTTGTCTATGTCTGCT
>NW_006408536.1:30760344-30779807 GCF_000296735.1 Chrysochloris asiatica
CCGGTGAATTTGACACAAGACCTTAACTATCTCACAACCCATCTGTCAGTTTTCTGCTTCCTCTTAATTAATGGAAGAGTTTTTCAGGTCATGTTCCAAGCAACGTCTTACTTTCTGAGCTTCTCTACTACCTTTATGGAGCGTTTGTTGTTGTTGATTGCTATGGACTTGCTTCTCACTCATGGAGAAGCCCGGCACAGTAGAAGGAAACGTCCAGCTCTGCACCGTTGTCATGATGGTTGGTGTACTCACATCATGGGTTTGACCAGTGTGTTTGTTTGTTGAGCAGATTCCAACTTTGGGGCTCCTCTTCCAGCTCTGTATCAGACCCTGTTCTCATGATCCGTAGGGTGTTTACCGACTGATATTCAGAAGTCTGTTGCCAGACCTCTTCCTTGTCTGTCTCAGTCTGAAAGCTTTGCTGAAACATATCCGCCATGGGTGACTCTATTGGTATTTGAACTATCGATGCTTCAAACAACACAGCAACACACAAGCCACCGTAGTACCACCAATGGACAGAAGGGGACGATACTGCTTATACCAAAACCTGTTGTCAAGGAGTCGATTCTGACTCATGGTGTTGTTGTTACGTGCATCCGAGTTGTTTACGACTCAAAGCCATGGTGTACAGGGTGTCCGAGGAGTGGCTGGTGAGTCTGAACCGCTGACCTTGAGATCCGGTGCTCATTCTACAGTGCCACCCCGGGACTCCTCACAGCCTTATAAGACAGTGTGGAACTGCTCCATGGGAAACATGAGTTTGCAATCTTTATGGACGTGAACTGCCACATCTTGGTTCCATGGAAACGTTGGTGAGTTCCAGGAGCCGACATTGTCCTTCATATCCATGTGCTTATCGCACACCGCCACCAGAGCTTCTTGGTACCGCCACTTGCTTGAAAACAATCTATGGAAAATCAGAACTTTAATACTGGAATAATTGAAAGCACCTCTCCAGGAATAAGTGATCATGTGGTGGCCCACGAACACGCTTCTCCGATGCTCAAAAATGGAAATACCAGAGAAGCAGCAGCCAAAACCCAAACCGAATCTACTGCCCTCAAATTGATTCTTACTCACAGCAATCCTATAGGACAGACGACTGTCCCATAGGGTTTGTAAGACTGTACTTTTTAGAGGCAGACTGTCACAAAAATTCTACTGCGTAGTGGCTGGTGGGTTCGAACCACTGACCTTTTGGTTAGAGGCAAGCACTTTAACCACTATGCCACCAGGCCTCTGATTGGAGGGTATTGATATTTGCCTACAAGTGACATGATGAGTCATTTAATTGTCTGTGAATTAATTCATGCAAATACTTAATCTGTGTGTTTCACACATCCCAGCCCATTTTTCTTTGCTCCTGATGTAAATTCTTCAGTGATGTGAAATCAGATTCATCTTTTTCCTTCACCCCTGCTGTAGGAAAGTCATAATGGAGTTCTGGTGCAGCAGAGTAGGACAAGCACTGGAGAAATAACCACAAAGTTGGCAGTTCAAATTCACCAGCCACTTCTTGGAAGCCCTATACAGGGTCACTATGAGTTGGAACAGACTTGATGACACTTAACAGCAACAAGCAACTAGAGTAGTATAGCCTTGTTCTGTTTGGACCACTGCCTCTTGGCTCATGTACCGGTTCCTTATGAGCGTGATGAAGGGTCTGGAATACCTCTTCACAATGTTATCAGTAGTTTGTCATGATCCATACATTGAAAGCCTTTGCACAGGTAAACATCTTTCTGATATTCTCTGCTTTCAGCCAAGATCCAGCTAACATCAGCAATGGTATCTCTCACTCCACATCCTCTTCTGAATCCACCTTGAGTTTCTGGCAGTTCCTTGTCAACGTACTGTTGCAGCCGTTTTTGAACTATCTTCAGCAAAATTTTACTTGCATGTGATATTAATGCTATTGTCTGATGATTTCTGCATTTTGTTGGGTCACCTCTCTTTAGAATGGGCACAAATACGGATCTCTTCCAGTCAGTTGGTCTGTCTTCCAAATTTCTTGACATAGATGAGTGAGTACCTCCAGTGCCGCATCAGTTTGTTGAAAGATTTCAATTTGTATTCCATCAATTCCTGGATCCTTGCTCTTTGCCAATGCCCTCAGTGCACGTTGGACTTCTTCCTTCAGTGCCATTGATTCTTGATTATATGGTACCTCTGGTCATAAGAATGCAGACATTCTTTTATAATTAGGCTAAAGCATTCTTTGGCTCAAAGATGGTTTCAGGGGATAGTTTCTTCTCAAATGTTAAAGATTTCCTCAGGGTAATAAATAGTTCAGGGTGTTGATATCCATTTACCACCATTGAGTCAGTTCCCTCTTTGATGGTTCTGACTGTGTATCAACTCTGCTGGGCCAGGATTCTCAGTGGTTTGTCAGTTCCATAAGGATATAGTCATCTCCCATGATGAGGCTGGATACAATGTAATCACCGCCATGATGGGATCTGCTGCAAGCAGCCAATCAGCTGAAAGGGAGTTTCCTCGGGGGTGTGGCCTGCACCTGTGGTATATTAGACATGCTGGCCTTTTGCTCCATCAGCATCCTGCACCTGACTCCTTATCCTCTGACCTCCAGTTCTTTGAACTTGATTTAGCAATCTGCTGTATTACTGCCTGTTGTTGGGATCCGTTTCCTTCTGCAGTCCTTGAGCCAGCAGCCTGTCATCTGATCTGCTGATGTTGTACTTGTAGCTCCTATACAAATACATAGGTCAGGAGAAACTTACAGTCTGGTTGAGCACCAGACCTGGGGTGTGACATTTCCTTGACATAAACATCTTGATATATATATACATACATGGATCTCTGGTGGCATGGTGGGTTAAGCATTAGTCTGCTATGAAAGGTTGGCTGTTTGAACCCTCCAGCCACTGTACTGTGTATTGGAATCTACTTATCAGCAGTGGTATGGTATATGTATATATATATATACACACACACACACACACACACACACACACATATATATATATAAATGAATACTATATACATGGATAAGCCGGACTGTTTTTGCTTCTCTAGAGGACCAATGATGGAGAGCCCATGTGCGTAGAGCTACCTCATAGAGTTTCCCGACCAGAAATTGTGATGAAAGTACATCACTGCATCGTTTCCCCCCAAGATCCACTGGGGTGGATTTAAGCCCACCAAACTTTCACTTAGCATCCGAATGCTTCATTGCGGGGCCACCAGCTCCTTGACCACTCACTGAATTTCCAGTGGTAGACACTGACCCTGTTGTCCCTGACTCTTGGCAGAAAACCTTCCTCTTTCAGAGCCTCTTCATCTTCACCATGTTCCTCCTCTGTTCTTAAGGAGCCCCAGTGGTGAAGTGGGTTAAGCATCACTGGACTGCTGACCAAAAGGCCAGCAGTTCAAACCCATCAGCAGCTCCTTGGGAGAAAGATGACATGGTAAGCCTTTCACTGAAGCAGACAATCTCATCTTTCTCCCGAGGAGCGGCTGGTGGGTTTGAACTCCTGGAGGGCCCCTAGCAGTGTGACTTACCTTGATGACAGTAGGTCTTTGTGTATTCTTGTTGCTGTTTCATTTTCCCTCCGCCCTGCACAGCTCTCTCTCTGTGGCAGTTCCGGCATTGCTGAAATCCCAGCATTCACAAGCAGGATGATTAGTATGTGGCTGTTGAGTCAGGGTTCAAGGCCATTGGGAGCAAGGGACAGCAGCTTGGAGCCAGAGTGGCCCGAAGTGGTCCTCAATAAGCTGGTTGTTGGGTTCAGGTTTTCCAGAAATGCTCTCCCTCCAGGCTGCCCCCTAAAAACAGCCGGCAACAAGCAAGGCTCTGCCTGAGACACTTGGGGCCAGAATAACCCAGTTCTGGGGAGACCGTCTGCCAGGGTCCCGAGGGGTCTACACATTTGGGATTTGGAAGCTTACTCATTCTGCAGCTTGGCAGGACTGTGGTCCCCATCAGAAGCTGACCCCACCAGCAGCTTTGTCTGCATAACAAAGGTGTGTTTCCCAAGATGAGCTCTGCTGCCCTCTTGTAAGAGAGCAGCATTGTTGTTAGAGATCCCTGCATTTGCCAACTCAGTTGGAAGGGGTCTCTCTCTGTGTCTCTATCCTCTCTCCCCAGTTCAGAACTGAGCTTTGGGGCTCGTCTCTGCAGGGCTGCTGCTAACTGACGATACTGGGTCTATGTGAAGGCCCGTCCAGCTCCTGTCCCTGTTGCTCAAACACTGGAGTATTGGAAGTGGCCACGCCGCAAGCCCATCCCTACAGCACCACCAGCCTCCTTCAGGGTGGAAGGTCCTCCTGCGGATGTTCTGGGCTTCAGGGGGGCCTGCAGCGGCTAAGATGGTTTTCTTAGAGAGCTGGGTGAGGGCCACATGTAGATCTTTGCTATGGATTCAATTGTGCCCCCCATGATATTTGCTGGAGTCCATCCAGACCCCCACAGCTGTGGAAACCAGCCCTGGTGGTACAGTGGGTTAAGCACTGGGCTACTGACCAAAGGGTCAGCAGTTGTCCCTGCCAGCTGCCCAGTGGGGGAAAGCTGAGGTGGTCAGCTTCTGTAAAGATGACACACATGCATTACATTTGAATCCCCGGGTGGCGCAAGAGGGTAAGCACTGGACTTCTAACTGCCAAGTGGGGATGCAAAACCACCACAACTCCTCAGAAACCTTATACAGGGTCGCTGTGAGTCGGAATCTGACGGCACTTAACAGCAACACATACACACATATACATACACACGCATGTGTGTAGGCATATATGTATGCGTACACATATATATGCCGGAGAAAGATGAGGCTTTCTGCTCCCACAGATTTAAAAGTCTCGGAAATCCTATGCAAGGCTGCTATGAGTCAGAACCAACTTAATGGCACTTAACAACAAAACATAATATATATATATGCTCTGGTAATGTAGTGGTTACAAATTGGGCTGCGAACCACAAGGTCAGCAGTTCGAAACTTCCAGCTGCTCCACGGGAGAAAGATGAGGATTTCTGCTCCAGTAAATATTTACAGCCTCGGAAACCCTGTTCAGGGTCGCTATGAGTCAGAACCGACTCAATGGCACTTAACATTAACATATATACATATAAGTTGTTGTTGAGTGCCATCAAGTCGGTTCCGATCCATAGAGACCCTGTATAGGGTTCTGAGGAGCAGCCGGTGAGCTTGAGCTGCTGACCTTGCAGTTCAAACAAATCTTGTGGTGGAGTGCTTATCCTACAGCGCCACACTAGGACTCCTATACATACATACATACCGATAGAGATATACATGCATATACACAGTTGTTGTTAAGTGCCTCCAAGTCGGTTCCGACTCACAGCCACCCTGTATAGGGTTTGTGAAGAGTGACTGGTGACCTTGAACCTCCAACTTTGCGGTTCATGTCGACTTTGCAGTCCAGCACAATAACCCGCAGCGCCACACCAGGACTCTATACACATGTATACATACACACATTTACATATATACATATGTACATATGCTTTCTGCTGCCTTATCTCATGAAGAAAAATAGTGAGTAAACTTGAGGATATTCAGTGGCTTCCAAGCACTTTAAACTTTAGACACCCTCCAACCGCCAGAAGGAACCCTGGAAAGATCTATTTCTTTTCCCCCTTAACTTGTCCTGATCTGTGTTTATCAATCACATGAACCTCTGGAAGATTAGAATTGCTACGTGCAAAATCAAGAATGTACGACGCAGGGCAAACTCTCTGTAGTTCCAAGCCCAGCACAGTCACACAAGACTCAGCTCTCCCTCGATCCCTGTTTTTTTCAAAGAAATGGAAAAGCAGCTGCAAACATGTTGTTGTTGTTAAGTGCCATTGTATAGGGTTTCTGTGGAGCGACTGGTGGGTTTGAACTGCCGACCATGCGATGAGCAGTCCAGTGCTTATCCTACAGCGCCATACCAGGAGTACTGTCAGAAACATTTGTTGTTGTTACGTGACATCAAGTCAGTTCCAACTCATAGCGACCCTGTGTACGGTTTCCGAGGAGCAGCTGGTGGGTTTGAACTGCTGACATTGTGGTTCGTAGTCTAGTGCTGATGATCCTACTTATGAAGCCAACTCGAGGTAAATTTGAGTAGATATTTGGGTAGGACATATATGCACATGTAAATCCACTTCACCAGCCCCTGAAGAATTCAGAGCAAAGAAAACAGCTGAGGTCAGGCTGAAGAAATCCTCCGCTCCAAGAGAATGAAAACAGTCCAGCGAGCAAACCCTTTGGGATGGAGCTCTTCAAAGCGCTGGACTTGGTTATAAAAAGACTTCACATGGTGCTGTGTGCACTCAGGCTTCCAACGTGGTTTCTGCGCACCACAGCCCCTCACCTCAACGTGTTGAGCTGCCCTGTAAAGCAAGCTTGGGATTATTACCATAAAGGCACAGGCCTGAGATGCAACAAAATGTGGTCTCCAGTTTCCTCCTTGGGAAATCTCCCTTGTCCCTTGCATGTCACGTAATCGCATTTTCTAAATGGTTTTCTTTGTTTCTGAAAAGGGGACCTGATACTCACTTTCACGTTCCTTCCTCGGGAGATGAGATTCGTCTGCGCAGTATCGTGTTGTTGTATGCCAGGGTCTCCATTCTGACTCATGATGTATCTTCATAAAATATTGAAATCGAATGCTGATTTTAGAGTAAATTTAAATGTAGGTATGGAAACCAAGGGCTGAGATATGAAAGGAATGATTAAATGTTGTAGATGGTAAAGAATAAGACTGGAAATCTTGGAATTTCTCTAGGGGGGACTTGAACTTCCAACCTTTCAGTCGACAGGCAAGATCTTAACCATTGGGGCTACACAGATACTAGAGATACTTTCTGATGAAGATCAAAAACTACCGTCTTCAGTATGGATTGTACCTCAATGTAAAGAAAGCTAAAATCGTCACAACTGGATCCATAAATATAACATCATGATCAATGAAGACAAGATCAAAGCTATTAAAGACTTCATTTTGCTTGGAGCTGATTTCATGGGCTAGTGCCAACCCTCAACTGCTCAATGCCTGTGGGCCTGGAGTGTCAGCCCCCTGAGAGCTTGTCTGAAATGTGGGTTCCACAGCCTCACCCCAGACCTGCAGAATCCGAATTGGCCTTCTAATCAGTTCCTCCACAATTCCGTTAAAAAGAATCCAAATGCAAATCAAGTTTATCCTGAGCAATTATTCTGTATGCAAATTGGGATACCGTTCTGACTCCAAAAAATTAAGTGAATCAGAGCAGGCTGGTTATATAAAGAGAAGGAGAAGAACTGAAGACCAACCAGTGGCTAATCTTAACCAGATTCATTGGATTCTGCCCTCGCCCTTTCATTGAGACCTGCTGGTCTCAGGCCACAAGATAATCTTTGGCTCCCACTTGCTGCCAAGATACTCTTTTTTTTTTTTTTTTTTTTTTAAACTTTTTATTGTGAATTGAGTGAAGGTTTACAGACAAGATCATCAGCTTTACTTTCAACCAATCATATGCTTTGTTTCATCCCGATGTTTATAATCCCCTCCCTGCAACAACGATGATTTCACTTCCTCCCCGTGGTTCCTATTTCCATTCCACCCACTTTCTAATCCCTTCTCAACTTTGTCCTTAGGGTAAATATTGTCCTTTTGATTTTGAATGGCTGACCGTTCTGTGGTGAGCATGCCTGAAGGACAGCTGATAGTCATCGTATGATTCCTCCAAGTCTGTTTCTGAACAGTAATCCCCGTCTTTTTATTTTTTTAAAAATTATTTTGAATTGAGTTACACATTTTCTCTCACTCTGTCCAGCACCTTCCATTGTGCTCCCGTTCAGAGCAGTTGGTAGTGGTAACCGGGCACCATCTAGTTCTTCTGGTCTCAGAGTCATGGAGATGGATGCTCAAGCGTTCCATTACTCCATTGGGTTAGTTGGGTCCACGCATCTTCAATTCTCATCACCCTTTTTGCTTCTGCACATGGAGCGACCAATAGCTGCACCTTAGACAGCTGCTCATGACCTTTCAAGCTCCTAGGCGCTACTCACATAAGTACAATGTAGAACACTGGCTTTGTAGGCTATGTTCTGCCATAATAACATTGGAAATCTAAACAAGGACAGGGAAGAAATGATGAGCAACTTTGGGTGAAAAAGAGGATTAATTTTGGGGTTGTCAACTTTTTTTATGGATATTATTTGGTATCGAGGATAGGAAAACTCTTAAAAATTGAAGTGAGATACCTGTTATTAATTTTTTCCTTGGTGATCTCCATGCTCACTGAAATCTGAGAAGCACACAGTCTTTTCCACATTGTGCTGGGAGGGTCTCTGGTGTAATAGCTGAGAGCTATTACATCTACTTCTCACTTAACGACCTTCTCGTTTTCCTACATTTTGCACTTAGGACCCTACTCCTCACTTAGAGATTATCTCACTTTCCAACATTTCCCATTTAGGACCACAGTCAGAAAAATCTTCCAGCAAACGATTTTGTGCATGAATAACATACATCTGTCAGTAGCAAAAGTTGAGATACGAGGGGAGCAGAGTGCTGACTGATGGTTAAGGTTATATGACAAGTTGGCGGGGCCATGATTCTTAGTGGTTTGACAGCTATGTAATGATGAAATTCAGCAGTGATGTAAAGATATGTTGTTGTTAAATGCTGTCAAGTCAGTTCCAACTCATAGCAGCTCTGTATAGGATTTCTGAGGAGCAACTGGTGGGTTTCAACCACCGGCCTTGTGGTCCAGGGTTTGTCCTGCAGTAGTAGCACACCAGAACTCCGTATCATGATGTATTCATCTTCTGTTTTGTGATCTGATGTGGTCATTTTTTTCCTAATACCAAATTTCATTAAGCATCTTAGTCTTTGGAACCTAACCCTGTAGCTAAATGATGAGATGGAGTATGGTGTGTGCTGAGACAAAGTAGATTGAGGACTGTAGGTTGGAGGAACGTTAACCACGATCAGCTCATTGAGGATCTTTCTTAGTCTGTGAGTGATCCCGGACTGGAAATTCTCCAAGAGCATTGTAAGGTTTGCTATATATCATTTCCCAAACGATTTGCAAACAGAACTGCTTTCAAAGGAACCCCTTGAGGTTTTAAAGGACAAGTCCTTGGTGGCACAACAGGTGAGCACTCAGGTGCTATCCAACAGGTCCATGGTTTGAGCATACCAGTGTGTCCATGGGATAAAAGCCCAAAGACCTGCTCCCATAAATATCTTAACCTAAGAAACACTATGGGACAGTTGTACGGTGTCCTATAGGGTCCCAATGAGGTAGGGTTGACTCTAGGATATACAATGACAGCATTGTTGCATGGAGGGGAAGCCCTGATGGTTCATGGGTAAAAGTCTCACCATCCATGAAGGAGACCCAACCAAGGTTGCACTTCTGATCATTGTGCCTCACACACAGCTAACACAGTAGAGATTTGCGGGTTGTTATGATGCTGAACAGCTTTCAACAGCACAACCATCCACACTAAGACAGGCGATCGACTTCTGAAAAGCTACCACTGAAAATCCCGTGGATCACAGCGGTCACCATGTACGACCAGTCGTGAGACGGTACAGGCCTGGGTTGCATGAGAGCACCATGATTCAGAGCCAACTTAACCCAACTAATCAAGACAACATTGTTTCACAAAAGGCAGACTCAACCATGGAGCTGCTCTGTCTAAAGCCACCCTTCAGAAATCATGTGGAATCGGATGAAACTTCATGAGTGACCCTGCATTTCAGATCGAGTGGGAAGATGTAGGCATGGATAAGCCACTGGCTGCAGTCAATGACGTTTGAGTAATGAAACAAGAGGGCCTTACAGACAGGGAACAGGAACCCGCACAACGGGGCCTCCCTCCTTGTCATCCTAAGCCATGAAGATGCTGCATCTTTGGCCTCAGGGTCACAGTGACATTGCTTATCCATGCCAAACACAGCCCTGAAAATCCTCTCCTCGCTTCTCCTGCTGTCAGATCCTTCAAGGTCATATGCAGCTCCACTAACGCCGCACACAGAAAGCTTAATAGGTGCTTCTCAAATCCATCCCGGGCTGACTCAGTTTCTATAAATACCAAAACGATCGAGACAAGAGACGAAGTTCATGAACTCAAGGGAAGAATGTCAAGCGTCCTGTTGTTCATCCCCGTAAACAACTTGAGAGACATTTTGGCTCTCTGTGTTTCATGGAAGTCCAACAGACCAGAAAAGCTCAAATGTTGTTTTTACTGGAAATGTTTGGAAATAATCAGCATAATGTTTAACCAGATGCATCATATTCCAGGGGCTGTCTGCCTGACGATCTCTGGGGCCAAAGATGAGTTTGGTCCCAATGTTGAGGACGTGGAAATTGTTCCTCACCATTGTCCGTACATTCAGTCTGTCAGTGTAAGTTGATCGAAGGCACGATTGAAGACTGTCATCTGTAGCCCCTCATATCCAACCATATATATATGCAAATGGAGCCCTGGTATGGTGCTGTGAGTTTATGCACAGCACTACAGGGTCAGTTTGAACAGCAAGGTTGGCGATTCAAGCTCACCAGCCGCTCCTGGGAAACCCTATACAGGGGCATTATGGGTCAGAAATGACTCGACAACACACAACAATGTATATGCATATATACATATGTTGTTGTTGTTGTTATGTGCCGTGGAGTCGGTTCCGACTCAGAGCGACCCTGTACAGGGTTTCTGAGAATATAAATCTTTATGGGAGCAGAAAGCCTCATCTTTCTCCCATGGAACTGCTGGTAGTTTCAAACTGTTGACCTTGAGGTTCGCAGCCCAATTCGTAACCACTACGCTACCAGAGCTTCTTATATGTACATGTATATATGCGTATATATACATACATAGTACATATGCATATACATTGTTCTGCATAAGCATATATATACATACACATATGAATAGTTATTGTAATAGAAACAAAAAAGGGTCCCCATGTTATGGATTGAATTGTGTTTCCAAACATAAGAGTTTGGACTCTAACCCCTATACCTGTAACTCTAACTCTGTTTAAGAAAACTATTCCCCTTGGTGTACTAATGAAGACTTATCCTAGTATATATCAAACCCAAATCCACGGCCACTAAGTCCATTCCAACTCATAATGAGCCTATGTGGGCGGAGTACAGTTGTCCCATAGGGGCTCCAAGTCTGTAGATGGATATGGAAGCAGGCTGCCACATCGTTCCCTCTCAGAATCACTGGTAGGTTGCAACGGATGATCAGTGGAGTCACAGCCAAGCATTTAGCCTCTGTGCCACCAGGGCACCTCCATTTCTGGAATCTGCCCACTGCCAATGAGTTGAGTGCAGCTCATAGAGACCCCATGTGATACAGAAAAACTGTCCCATAGCATTTCCAAGGTCAAGAAATCAAACGAGGCAAGTGAATTTAAAGAGCAAAGATGTCAGCTTGAGGACTAAGACGTGCCTGACCCAAACCATGGTATTTTCAGTTACCTCATATACATGTGAAAGTTGGACAGTGAATAAGGAAGATCATAGAAGAATCGATGCATATGAATTATAGTCTTGGTAAGACTATTGAAAGTATTGTGAACTGCCAGAGACCATATCCATCTGTCTTGGAAGAAGTACAGCCAGAATGTTCCTTAGAAGTGAGGATGGGGAGACATCGTCTCTTATACTTTGGGCATGTTGTCAGGAGGGACCGGTCCCTGGAGAAAGACGTGGTGCTTGGTAAAGTGGAGGGTCAGTGAAAGACAGGAAGACTCCCAATGAGATGGAGTGACATAATGGTAGCAGTGGTGGGCTCAAACACAACAACAATTGTGAGGATGGACCAGGCAGTGTTTCGTTTTATTGTGATTGGACGAAACAACAGCAATAACAATTTTACTGGTGGTGCGCTGGTTAAGTATCTGCTTACTAAATCCGCCAATCCCATTGTTGAAGCTATGGAGTCAATTCATCTCATTGGGGGTCTTCCCCTTTCTCACTGATTGTCTGTTTTACCAAACAGGATGCTCTTCTCCAGAGCCTGGTCTCTCCTGGTGTGTAGTAACGTCTTGTAAATTCAGACGCCATTTGCCCTGGGATTCATTCTGATACATGGTGAGCCCGTGTGTGTCAGAGTCAAAGTTTCTTGAGGCTTCTGGTGACAGTGAGCTTTCAGAAATAGATCAGCAGAGCCTTCTTTCAAGGCACGTCTGGGTGGATTTGAACTGCCAATCTTTCAGTTCTGGCCAGAACACGTAGCTTTTTAGGTAACCCAGAGATTTCGTATGTTGTTAAATGTCATCGAGTTGGTTCTGACTCATAGCGATCCTGTATAGGGTTTCCGAGGAGTGGCAGGTGGGTTCGAACTGCCGACCTTGCTGTTCCCAGTGCTCATCCCACAGCACCACACCAGCTATTTTGCATATTGAGAAGCTATCCATTTATACCATCACAATCACCTGTCCTTGAGACTTGACATGCTAAAGGTTTGCAAACTATCGGAAAACAAGGCAAAGCTCCGAATTTATTGAATTCAGTCTCCATTTAGGTGACTGTAGCCACAGCTATGAGTCACAGCCTCCACCCAGCTGTTGAGTGCATTCTGTCATTTGGGTATTTTCTTCCCATCACATTTGTTAGTGGTTTAATTTTGATTAAGAGCCCAGCTCCGGGTCCACAGACATAACCGGAGCCCCAGCCGCAGGTCTACAGATAACAACGGGAGCCCCAGCCGCAGGTCCACAGACATAACCGGAGCCCCAGCCCTGGGTCCACAGACAATAACCGGAGCCCCAGCCGTAGGCCTGCCAACAATCCCAGAGCCCAGACCCAATGAGTTTGTCTTTGTCCTTTATGTGGATTACCAGTCTACATGAAGATGCACTGAGTTGATTCCAGTTCATGGCCAGCCCAGCTGTGTCAGAATAGAACTGTGCTCCATGGCTGGCTGGCTTTTAGAGATGCATTGTCAGGCCTTTCTTCAAAGGCAACTCTGATGGAGTGGAAATCCCAACCTTTTGATGAGTGGATGAGTTTGCACCAGCCAAGTACTCCAGGTCCACATTTATCAGACACCCATTTCCTTTGAGTCAAGTCTGACTCCTGAAGACCTGAGGTGTGCAGACTATGACTGCACTCATTGGGCTTTCAGGGTGGGGGCCTTTCAGAAGCAGAGCAGCCAGACGTTTTTCTCAGGCACCTCTGTGTGACTTCAAACCACCCACAGTCCAACTGGCAATGAAGGCCTAGATCCCTGGGGCTGTCCAAAGGCTCTCAGTACACCCCATAACACACTCAGGTGTTTGGGACACTGTTAAAGATCCCTTCAGAACATAGCAGAGGCTGAAAGTTTCTGTGTCTCATCGAGCCAACAACAGAATGCCGAGACCCCTGACTTTTGCATGCTTATTGGGTGGTGAGATTGGAAGAGGGGCTCCGAGAGTGAGTCAACAAGATGTGGCTGGTATCTCAGTGACCAGGAGTCATGAGTTCCCTCCACCTGCCCCTGCGGATTAGTGGGACACCAGAGAGCAGGCGCAGAACTGCTCCGCAGGGCAACATTCCCCAAACAGCTTGCCCGGCTCCCTGCTGAAGGTGGGCAGAGACCAGGGTCTGCTGAGCCCACCTTCCTGAGAAAAAGCAACAGGAGCTGCTGCCAAAGCTTTCTCACCTTAAATGTTGCCATCATGCCGCGGGACAGCTGATTTCAGCTAAAACTGGGAGGAGTCGGATGAGGGGAGTGAGGGGATGGATTGTGTCCCCCCCAAACAGGTATTGTAAGTCCTCCCTTCAAGCACACCAGCTTCTCCAGAGAAAGAGGGCGCTTTCTGCTCCTGTAGAGATTGGTAGCCTTGGAAGTGACCTGTCCAGGGTGGCTGTGAGTTGGAATCGACTCCATGGCACTGGGTGGGGTACCTGAAGAAGGGAGTCCTGATGGCTTAGTGGTTAAGGGTTCAGCCACTGATAGAAAGGTCAGCAGTTCAAACCCACCAGCTGCTCTGAGGGAGAAAGATGAGACACTCTGCTTCCTTAAAGGTTCTCACCTTGGAAGCCCTCTGGGACAGTTCTACTTGGTCTTTCCGGGTCTCTTAGGAGTGGCCTAAGACAGGCCCTCCTTAGGAGTGGGTTCAGATCCAAGCTTGAGGGGTATCTATCAGGACCAGTTTTGGAGGTTCCATCAGTCTTCATCGGACCCGCAAGCCTGGCCTTTTTGGTGATGTTGAATTTCATTCTACATGTATTTTTTTTCTCTTTCCGACAAACAACATCAATGGGTAGGCACACAAGCCTAACAGATGGCGGAAGGCCTCCGGAGAAAGTTCCTTCCTGAGTTTGTGTGTGAGTAGGAAAGAGGACATTTCTGCCATGTATTCAGGGGTCTGCACATACATCCTAGGAGATGGCAGGACAGACCCCTCTCAGTACATGCCAATGCCCAATGACCGTGTTGGACAGAGTAGAACTGAGGTCGTAAATCCTCATGGGAACAAACAACCTCATCATCCTACCATAGAATAACTGGTGGTGAGTTCAAGCCACCGGTCTGGCAGTTAGCAGTCCAGCTCCTGATCCAATGCGTCAAAAGGATGCCTTACAGTAAAGCGTACAGGGGACAGCCTTCTGAAAATGGCTCAGTTGGGCTTGGTGACTTAGGACCGCAGCTTCAAGGGATATGTAGGTTAATATACACATCATCACCCATGAAGACAATGCGCTACCTCCTACACTTAGGTCTTAACCTTGCAAGCAACCACTTAAAACACAACTATTGGCCTCTCCTCATCTGGAACAAAGAAGAATAAAGAAAATCCAATGCAACGGAACAAAGACTAATGGATCATTAGAAACGCAGCATATTGAGACCAGAAGAGCTAGATGGGCCATGCTACTACTACCGACTGCTCTGACCAGGGCCGTGGTACATACTGACTTTCAAAAAGGACTTGAATCCACTTCCCCATTCTCCAAGGCTACTCTATCATCTGAAAGAGCTTCCAGAAAATTCACATCTTTCTTCTAGTATCTCCTCGGTCCTCCAGAGCTGTCCAGGGGAAGCTGGTCCTGAATCCATTTATGCTTCACAGAAGCTGTGAAATGGCCCCAGGGAGCCGGTGATCTGTCCTGTGGTGTTTGGAGGGGACCTGCTATGAGATGGAAGTAATGTTGTTCTAAATCTTCAACAGGATCCACGAGAAACCATTAGAACGCGGTGTGCTTTTCACCTTCACCACCACTAATGAGGGAAATTCAATAGCTAGCAGGTGACCTCCTGTGAATTCTACCATCAGGAAGAACAAAGGAGTTCTCCAGTAAAGTAGACAAATGGATGTACTCTTTCCCTGGCAGGCTCTCAGAAAATAGGGGCTTGGGTTCTGTCGGCAATGCGCCCAACATATGCCTTATGGGCCAGATTCTTTATGCAACTTTAACTTTTCCACTTTGGATAAACAATCTCAAGTTTTACATTGTTGCATCTACTCAACGTATTGGAGCCGAGTGTTTCTCTTTAGAATGTAACACTGTCTGTGATAGAAAAAAGCAAAGAGAAAACTCACAAATGCCTGGTTACTGTTTTGATCTTTTGGTACAGCTTTTTAAAATGGTGGTGTTATTTTGAGGAGCCCTGGTGGAGCATTGGTCAAACTATAGTTTGGTCAAGAGATCGGGGGTTCAAACCTACTGTCATACCTCGGAGGAAAGATGTGACACTTGGCTTTGGTAAAGATCACAGCCTTATAGGATGGACGGACAGTTCTAGGTGCCGCTAAATGCATGCCAAGTCATAGCTCTTTTATGCGACAGAGTAGAACTGCCCTTTGGGGATTTCTTGGCTGTGACCTTCCTGGAATTGGAGCGTTCTGACTCTCTAGGGTAGAAGTGGAACTGCTAACGACATGGTCTGCGCTTTCAGCCCATCAGCCTCTCTGAGGAAGAACTTAACACTTAACAATAACAATCTTTATTGAAGCGGTTTGCCAGTTCTTTCTTTGGCAGAACTAGTGGATGGTTTTTAAACCACTCACCTTTCAGAGAGCATGTATTTTCTCCATTTTACTTAAGACTCCCTTTTCGTTGCTGTTGGTCATAGAAGCTTTATTATTTATTATTTTAATTAATATTTTTATTTGGAGGTGATTTTAGATTCATGTATTAAGGAGCTCTGGTAGCGTAGTGGTTACAAATCGGGCTGTGAACCATAAGGTCAGCGGTTCGAAACTACCAGCCACTCCGTGGGAGAAAGATAAGGCTTTCTACTCCCGTAAAGATTTACACCCTTGGGAACCCTGTTACAGGGTCGCTATGGGTTGGAACCGACTCGATGGCACTTAACAACAACAACATTATGTAAGAAATAATGCAGAGTAATCTAGTTGTATCCAGCTTCCTCCGAGAGTTCATTTCACTGGTTGGTTTTTTTGGGGAAGCCTTTCTTGTGAGATACCTCTGGGTGGATGGACCGAAAGCTCTCCAACCTTTTGGTTTGCACCCGAGCATGTGAAGCAAATGCTTCACCCAGGACCTCCAGGAAGTAATTACCAAATGCTTCTGCTTTTGTTCTTCCGTGAGCGTAAACTTTGGAAACCCGAGTCTGTCATGGATTATTTCATGGGTGAAGCCACACCCACAGGATGCAGTGTCTCTCCTCTATTCGACAGAATCATTTTTTGTACGTATGTGCTCAATGTGGTCATCAGTCGTGGACGTGGATGGACATTTTTGTATGAGTGGAGTGCAGACCATTATTGGCTCAGTCTCGTATATGATTATTCCTTTTCTCTGCTGTTTGTCAGCAGTGGGTGTTGTTGTTAGGTGCCATCAAGTTGATATCGATGCACAGTGACCTTGTGCACAACAGAACAAAACACTGCCCGATCCTGGGCCAACCTCAGTACTGTTGCCACACTTGATTGAGCTCATTGATGCTGCCACTTGGACAATCCATTTCACTGGGGGTCTCTCTCTTTTTCTCTGACCCTCCACCTTACCAAACACGATATCCTTCTCCAGCGACTGGTCCCTCCTGACAATATGTCCAAAATATGAGAGACAAAGTCTGGCCATCCTGGCCTCCAAGGAGCACTCCGGCTATACTTCTTCCAACACACATCTATTGGGTCTTTTTGCAGCCCATGGTACTTTCAATATTCTCCTCCAACACCATAACTCAAATAAATCAATTTTTCTACGGTCTTCCTTATTCAGTGTCCAGCTTTCGTATGCATATGAGGTTATTGAAAATACCATGGCTCAGGTCAGGCACACCTTAGTCCTCAAGCTGACATCTTTGCTCTTCAACATTTTTTAAAAAAGTCTTGTGCAGCAGATTTGCCAAATGCAGTACCTCGTCTGATCTCTTGACTGCTGCTTCCGTGAGTGTTGATAGTTGATCCGAGAAAAATGAAGTCCTTGACAACTTCAACCATTTCTCCGTTAATAAGAATGGTGTTTATTGGTCCATTGGTGAGGATTTTTGTTTTCTTTACATTGAGATGCAATCCGTACCGAAGGCTGTGGTCTCTGATCTTCATCAGTAAATGTTTCAAGTCCTCTTCACTTTCAGCAAGAAAGGTTGTATCATCTGCATATTACAAGTTGTTAATGAGTCTTCCTCCAATCTTGATGCCACGTTTTTCTTCATAGAACCCAGCTTCTTGGATGATTTGCTCAGCAATGGGTGTTGTTGCTTTTTCTTAAGGTGTCATATTTTATTTCAGACATTCTGGCAGGTTCTAGAGAGAGCTGACTATAGCTTGAGTTTGCATTTCTCCGACAGCCAGTCCACTCTGCGTTTGCCACCTTGTGGTGCTGGAGTACTGTGTACGGTTGTGAGTGTCACTTCACACACATGTGCTTCTTGTCAGGAATTTAGTCCCCACAATGTAGCCTCACTCTTCTTCCTTCCTTCCTGGGAGCCCCGTTTGTTTCCAGCTCTTCTCTCCTGTCTCTTCCTGCCTTCCGAGCTTTATCCCCAGGCAAGTATTGTCAGGATGGTTGGTGGTGGGCGTGTTTTAAAAGAGTGGAGACCAAGACAGACTAGGAACAAAGGCTTGGTGAGCTGCTTCCAAAAGTCAGCCCTTTCTCCCCTATGAGTCCTGCTAGAGCCTCCCCTATGAATCATGCTAGAACCTCCCCTATGGACCATGCTAGAGCCTCCCCTATGGGCTATGCTACAACCTCCCCTATGGGTCGTGCTAGAGCCTCCCCTATGGGTCATGCTAGAACTTCCCCTATGGGTCGTGCTAGAGCCTCCCCTATGGGTCACGCTAGAACTTCCCCTATGGGTCATGCTAGAGCCTCCCCTATGGACCATGCTAGAGCCTCCCCTATGGGTCGTGCTAGAACCTCCCCTATGGGCCGTGCTAGAACCTCCCCTATGGGTCATGCTAGAGCCTCCCCTATGGGCCATGCTAGAACCTCCCCTATGGGTCGTGCTAGAACCTCCCCTATGGGTCACGCTAGAACCTCCCCTATGGGTCGTGCTAGAACCTCCCCTATGGGTCACGCTAGAGCCCCCCATGGATCATGCTAGAACCTCCCCTATGGACCTTGCTAGAACCTCCCCTATGGGTCACGCTAGAAACTCCCCTATGAGTCACCCTAGAACCTCCCCTATGGGCCGTACTAGAGCCTCCCCTATGGGCCATGCTAGAACCTCCCCTATGGGTCATGCTAGAGCCTCCCCTATGGGTCATGCTAGAGCCTCTCCTATGGGTCATGCTAGAGCTTCCCCTATGGGTCATGCTAGAACCTCCCCTATGGGTCATGCTAGAACACTGCTGGATGTAGTACTCAAAGACAGCGCTCTTGGCTGCTGCTTGTCCTTGCTGTTGTTAAGTGTCGGTGAGTCACTTCTGACTCATAGTGATCCTGTATAGGATTCCAAGCCTGTCATTTTTTATGGGAGCAGAAAGTCTCATGTTTCTCCCAAGGAGCAGCTGGTGGGTTAGAAATCTGGACCCTGTGACTCCAGTTTGGGGGAACTTAAAGTACACAGAGACTGCAACAAAGAACTCTAATGTACCCACCCTCATCATCATCTTTAAAAAATAATAATAGTGTATTGCGATTTGGGTGACAGCTTATGGAACAAATTGGTTTTCGTTTGACAACTGAGATGCATTGAGTTTTGTGATGTGGATTGCAGCCCCCAGCCCCTGTAATCAGCACTCTTCCCACTTCCTTCACGGGCTCCCCGCTTTCATTATTCCTTCTTTCCTACCCTTCCCTGCCTTCTGAGCTGTATCCTTAGGCAGATGCTGTCCTTTTGGTCTTGTCTGGCTGATGTCCTGATGGCTGGGTACCTCCCTGGTGTGATCGCTCACCTTCTAGAACTTTCTGACTTTCTGAATACTGAACCATGGGGGTGAGTTCAGTTCCAAGATGGAGGGGTCTCAGGGGTCCCACCAATCTCTAACCAACAAGTAAACCTGGTCATTTAAAAAATAATTTTGACTTTTGTCCCACCTTTTCTCCCACTCTATCCAGGACTTTCTAATGTGGTCCCTTTCAGAGCAGT
>NW_006408536.1:30785457-30791250 GCF_000296735.1 Chrysochloris asiatica
TGAATTAGTGCCCTCACATTTGTCCCTAGTTTTCCATTGATGGCCTTCATAATTCTGGGATTCGCATTTAGGTCTTTAATCCATGGTGAGTTGGTTTTTGTATAGGGCGTGAGGTGAAGTGTTTTGCTTATCGCTTTCCAGTTCTGTCAGCACCATCTGTTGAAGAGACTGTCACCTACCCATGCGATGTATTTAGGCACTTTGTCGAAAATCATTTGGGTATATGTGGATAAGTTAATTTCTGGCTTCTCAATTCTGTCCCATTGATCAATGTATCTTTCATTGTTCCAGTACCAAGCTGTTTTGACCACTGTAGCTGTGTACTATATTTTGAGGTCGGGGCCACTCCCCTCTTTTGTTACAAAACATCTACCTTTTCATTTGCAATACTCATAATCAGTCCTGATAGCAATTATTCGCTATTGAACCACAAGAGTCTTATCCCCATCTCCCTTCACCGGTGAGACTGTAATTCTTTTGGGAGCAGATAGCCTCATCTTTATTCTGAGGAGAAGCTGGTGGTCCCAACAAAGATCCTGTGGTTATCAGTCCAGCGCCTTGGAATACCTGGCCCCCTTATTCCTACGAACCTGTACCCACTGATCTGATTTCTACTCACAGCGACCCTTGTAGAGTCTCCCCTCAGAGCAATTGGTGGTTTTTAGCTTCAGCCCACCGCCTACCCCACAGAGCCACCAGGACTCTTGACTACAACAAATGCCTAAATTTCCGCTGCAAAACAGCTTATAGCGGATTCTGAAAGGTGCATTACCTGGCACATCTCCCACTGATCGTAATGATTTTAGGACCAGTGCCACAATGTTTACCCTGTTTGTTAATTCACAGTTCACCTTCGAGGGTTCAAATCTCTGAAAAGATCTGCATTCAAGGGTCCCAATTCCACCTTGTTGGTTGTGGTTTTTAAGTTACGCCACCTCAGACTCACCTGTAAAGGGGTTCTGAGGAATAGCTGGTGGGTTTGAACCGCCAACATTGTGGTTAGCAGGCCAGTGCTGATGCCACAGCACCACACCAGGACCCTCAACCTCAACCTTGTTTAATCCATTGCTTAACTCACCTGCAAGTGGTAAAGTGCCGTCGAGTCAGCTCCGACTCATAGCCATCCTGTATAGGATTTCCAAGGAGTGGCGGATGGGTTTGAACAACCAACTTTGCATTTACTATGTGGGTAGTAATCCAATGCTTATTCTACAGCGCCATATCAGGACGTACAAAAAAAAACAAAAAACCCATGGGAAATCCTGAGAAATCATGCATAAATTGTACATGGCCGGCAAGCTGTCTACATCCTTAAAATATACAGGCATGTGGGTCCTGTGTTACTGTAGGATAAGCACTGGACTTCTAACCACAAGTCACTCCTGGGAAACCCTGTCCAGAACTCCACTCCTTGGCACTTACCAACAGCAACTTTAAAGATACTGCCAGTTCCCATCCATACCCCCACGAGAAAGCCAGGGATGGAAATGTTTTTATTTACTAGTGAACATAAAAGTCACATAGACACTAGATGACAATATGTGATGTGTGCAAAGATGAGGAAGTTTGAAATGTGTCCAGAACGACCAACGTGGCACATAGAGACATGCAGCAAGCACACGCCTTTGAATATCGGTCCCACAGGCTAGCTTGATATCAGGTTTCCGTGAGCCTTCCATTGGTCAGAAATCCAACAAAGCAAAGCGGGATACCATAGGGTGTTCCTACTAAGGGACCTCACAGAGTAGCATGACAAACACCAACTCCCCAGGAAGAACATGGACAATGGTCAGAAAATGCCCAGCTTTCGCTCTCAAGAAACAAAACCAACCCGCTAGCAGCGTTGTCCTTGTTTCTGATGTTCTGTAGAAGGGAGGATGCCTTGCATTGAAATTTGAATTCCTGGAATCCTGGTGTGGCACTGTAGGAGAAGCACTGGACCGCAAGATCGATTTGAACTGCAAGGTCGGCAGTTCAAATCCACCAGCTGCTCCTCGGATACCCTTTGCTGGGTTGCTATGTGTTGGAACCGACTCTACGGCATCGCTTAACAACACAACAGTAGTGGCCACCCAGCCCAGGACTGGCAACTTCAGGCCGTATAGGTGGTTTTACAGGAAGTCCAGCTGCACCCGTCCATCTGTCCCTCTGCTTTAGCTGGGATTCCTGGTGTGGGTCTTCTCTTCCCTGATGCTTGCCTGGTTTCTCTGTTATTCAAAGGTCAGGCAAAGAAGAGATTTATCTTCAGGGTGAAATTTCCAGCTGGAGGCTAAGCCGGAAGCTTTGTAGCAATCTAGGTGGTGGTACAGGTAGGCGAGGGTAATGTTCCAGCTGCCAACACCACGATGGACTTGGCAGCATTCTGGGGAGTGGGGGGCAGAGAGCAGTATCCTTAGTTTTGGAGGGAATTGCAACTCAAACAACTCCATGCATGTCAGAGCAGAACTATGCTCCGTAAGGTTTTCAATGGCTGCTATCTTTCAGTAGATTGCCAGACCTTTTTTCCAATGCCCCTCTGGATGGATTCGAACCTCCAGCCTTTTGGGCATCAACCATCTACACCACTTAAAGTCTTGAAAAAATCCATTTGCCTGCTTCTGAGTTGACTCTAATCATGACAACGTGGCACATGTCCGAGTGGAACTGTGTTACTTAGGATTTTTAAGGGCTGAGTTTCCAGAAACACATCACCAGGTCTATCTCTGACATGCCTCTGGGTGGACTTGAGCCTCTAGCCCTTTGATTAGCACATTAGCCATCCAGTCCACGTCGGGACTCCATATGCAATGAAGACATCAGCCAGCCATTTGCCAGTTACATGCCGACTGAAGAGGAGGGTGGAGGGAAATTACAGCACCGATTTATTATGCAGAAAATCTTCAGTGAGGTCAACAGCAATTGAACATGAGTCACAGCAATGAAAGTGTCTTATCTTCAACAGCAAGGAAAGTTATCTTCCAAGCAAGGAAAGCATCCACGATGCTCAAAATAGTGAACTGTGCAAAACGTAGATCCTTTTATTACTCTTTGCTTTAGGTCTCTGTGTTCTGTTTTGGTCATTCTCTTACTATTTCCAAACTTTTTCATCATGTTAATGCATGTTTCTTAGACTACAGTCTAGGGCCGACATAGTTTTTCTGTACACTGGAAATCCAAAAAACCCGTTGGACTTGCTTTATTGTGATGCTCGCTTTAAGGCCATAGTGTGGAACCCAACCCACAATATCTCCAAGGTATCTCAGGACTGAGTGCATGTTTTTTTGTAATTTTTTCTAAGGGGTCAAAGTGTAAATATTTTCACTTTTGAGGACTAGCAAACTGAGTCACAGCACTCAACTCTGTCCTTTTAACAAGAAACTATCCGTAGACAATATGTAAAAGAATGCATGCATGGCTGTGTATTAATAAAACTTTATTTATGGGCTGTGGAATCAGAATTTTATATGATTTTTATGAATCATGAAATGTAAGTCCTGTTTGGAAATTATTTTTCCAACCATTAAAAAATTTTACAACTCTCCATAGCTCATGGAATCCTGGCGTGGCGCTTAGGATAAGCACTGGACTGCTAACCAAAAGGTCAGCGGTTCAAGCCCAGCAGCCTCTCCTTGGAAACCCTGTACAGGGTCGCTATGAGTCAGAACTGACTCGATGACACTGAACAACAACATGCCTCATGGACTGTACACACCAGTCAGGATTTGACCTGGAGGCTACGGTTGGCTGACCTTTCGTGTTCTTAATATAATGTTTTAAAAAAGAATTTTCATGAGAACATGCTCATAGCATAAAAGACATGAAAAGAAGGAGGTTCTGAAATCTTCGTTACAGTATGTCTCCAATTAAAGAACAAAACCCCAGCATGAATATAGAGAGGAAGAGAAAGAATTATCCCAGGATATTAGCATGAGTTTCTCTCTAGGTGGCCCGGGAATGATTTTTACTCCCTCTATAAGACCTTTCTGTGTTTACTAAATGCTTTACAATGAGTGAGGATTATTCTTATCACAAGAAACATTACTTTGAAAAATGCCGTTCTAAAAAATCCAGAGAGAAGCTGCTCTGATGCTCTCCCGCCTGCTATTTTAAGGATTCATTTTCCATACTTTGAACTTGCTTTCCACTTCTGTCAGTTACTTCCAATAAAGTTCTCCATCGATTTGCAGAACGTTGTCCTTCACTGATTCCTTCACTGATTCCTTCCTTCCTTCCTAGCCCCCCACCCCCAACACGCACACTGTGTTCCTCTCTCTCACTAACCTCTCTCATCCTGACATTTGTCAAAGTTCTATTCTGAGCCAGAAGGGAAAAAATACTGAGCAGTTGCCGTAACTTGGAAGAGGAGGTGGAATAGTCTGCTTGGCTTTCAAATGCCGCGGATTCGGTTCAAACACTTTGGGGAAGCAGCCGTCTCTGCTCGTCTGAGACCGGAACGTTTTCTTTCTTTAACTTTTGATTATGATTTGGGTAGAAGTTGACAGAGCAGATTGCTTTTCCGTTTGACCGTTCGTGCATGTTTTGCTCCAGGACATGGACTGCAATCCCCCACAATGGAACTACCGTCTCCCCTCTTCCTGCATGGCTTTGTTGGTTTCCGTTCCTCCTTCATCCTCATCCCTTCTGCCGTTGGAGCTTTATCCTTGGGCAGATGATGTTGTTTTCATCTCATAGGGTGGGTTGTTGTGACGAGTGTGTTCTTCCCTGGTGTTGCTGTCCACCTTGTAAGTCTCTGAGCCACAGAGGGCCATGGTGTTATACATATAAAGATGAACCCTACAGACATGGACCAACACTAGAGCGACAATCCTGAAGCTGATGCCCAGGGTCCTTTATCCCAGTTAAGGAGGGATCCAGATGCGGTGCTGTACAGTCATGCGCTGGAATGCATGGTTGGTTTGAACCTCTCCTCGGAGAGGAGACTCTATGAGTCTCTGAATCTGTGAGTCTGTGAGTCTATGACTCGATGGCACCTAACAACAGTAACATGCCCAGATTCCCTTATTTCAGTTCAGGACGAATCGTTTTAATAGGCTTCCTCCGCCGCCCCCCATACCAGGGTTTTTCTTTGCCTCCCAGGGATCAGCCAACACCATTCACGTTGTCCTGAATGCCATCAAGCAGATTCCAACTCCTCATGACCACAGGTGAGAGAGTAGAACTGTCCATGGGCTGTCTAAGGCTCTTACCTTGAATGAAGCACATCTCCAGGTCAGTATCTGTGGGGCTGTTCCCTTAAACTCCACAGCCAATGGTACTGAGGTGATTCCGACTTGTAGTAACCTTACATAGGATTTCCGAGGCTGTGAATCTTTACGGGTGGAGACAGCCTCATTTTGCTCCTATGGAGCAGCTGGTGAGTTTGAACTGCTTGCAATCTAGCACATTATCTTGCATCACCACACCAGGACTCCATATTAAGTAGATGGCACTGTGTGCTCATGTGCTGGACTACAAAGCCAGTTTGAACCACAAGGTTGGAGGTTCAAGTTCACCAGCTGCTCCTTGGAAACCCTGTGTATATATATGTATATGTATATATAAGAAGGAGCTTCAAAAAGTTTGTGAAAAAATGAAATGAAAAATAATGCAATAGATATATTATTGTTAAGTACTGTCAAGTTGGTTCTGACCTATAGTGACCCTGTATGCGGTTTCCTAGGAGCAGCTGGTGAGTGTGAACCTCCAACTTTGTGGTTCAAATAAACTTTGCAGTCCAGCACATGAACCCCAGCACCACACAGGAGTCATATATATTTGTGTGTGTGTGTGTATATATATATATATATATATATA
>NW_006408536.1:30791555-30812987 GCF_000296735.1 Chrysochloris asiatica
TCTCTCTCTCTCTATATATATATATACTGTTGTGGTTGCTGAGTGCAGTCGAGTTGGTTCAAACTCATAGTAGACCCGCATCAAATGTAGACATTAGGTTTTCCTTTTAATTGGCCTTTCCGAGTCTGCTTACCTGCACGTCCAGATTCATTTCGCCTGGTCACCACAAGTGGGTTCTGTAACCAGGATGGGGAAGGATATAGTTGGTGTATTAGAGAACCCGTGAGGTCCACATGTTGGGGAACCCAGGTTGATGACCCCTGCCCTGTGAACTGGTTGCCACATACTGATTTCCTGCTACAAGTAGATGGCTACTGAACAGCCAAAGCCATAGTTATAATTCCGAACGTGCGTGTCTATGTGTATCTGCTGAATTTCCACAGCTATCCTAGGGGACAAAATGTGTGATTGTTTTTTTGTTAATTGCCATCTAATCAGGTCTGAATTGTTATTGTGGTTCAGTACTGTCAAGTCAGTTCCAACTCATAGCGACCAAGTATAGGGCTTCCACGGAGCAATGAATGGGTTTGAACTGTTCACCTTGTGGCTGAGTGTCCAGTGCTTATCCTACAGCACCACACCACGCTTCCCAGCTCTAAGTTACCTTTCCTGAATGATAAGACAAATCTCTATTGTTAGAGATGCAAGCTTTTAGGTACTCTTGAGTCAACTCCCAACTCATAACAGTGTTGTGAACAACACAACAAATAACCAGTCTTGTACCATCTTCACAATCCTTGGTTTGCTCAAGCCACTATGTCAGTCCTTCTATTTAAGGGTTAAGATACAAGAGTAAAAAAGTGATTGTGCACAGAAACGGTGACACTTGAATATAGAAAAGCACTTGTTATTGCGTGGAACACTAACTTGAAATTTGCCTTCCAATATGGCGGACGTGTGAGATGAAAGAAAGAAGTGGGCAAGTCCAAGATGGTAGCAGAGGATGTTATTAGGGAGACTTACACACAAGGCAAGTCTTCAGTGGCTGCAGGGACAGTTCCATTCTCCACATTACATGAGGGGAAGCAGAGGGTTTATAGTTATATTATTGTTGTTGGGTGCCATTGAGTGGGTACTGACTCACCGCGACCCTATGCACAACAGAACGAAACACTGCCCAGTCCTGGGTCAACCTCATAATTATTGCCACGCTTGAGCCCATTGATACTGCCACTTTGCCAATCCATCTCACTGGGGGTCTTTGTCTTTTTCTCCAAGTCTCCACGTTACCAAACATGATATCTTTCTCCAGTGACTGGTCCCTCCTGACACTATGTCCAAAGTATAAGAGATGAAGTTTGGCCATCCTGGCTTCCAAGGAGCCCTCTGGCTGCACTTATTCCAACACAGATCAGTTGGTTCCTTTGGCAGCCCATGGCACTTTCAAATTCTCCTCCAACACCATAACTCAAATTACAGTTTTGGTGCACAGTAATGACTACATGCCAGGACCTTGTACTTGAAAGGTCTCCTCAGCAAGAGTTACATCAGAATTATTTAGCAAATGGGAATTAACTGGTAGAAAGCAAAGGGCAATCATGTTCCACCTCACAAAGACTGTTCACTTCAGACAAATATAGAACCTTGAGGAACACCATTTAGTGGATGAGCCGAAAAGAGAGGGATAATTGAGGAAGATGGAGAACAGCTAGAAGAAGCAACCCAAGTGCATCAGGAACGTGGAAAGAGCATAGTGTCCAATGTCAAAGATGAGAACATTTGACGTCATGTGGCATTTTAACTGCTTCTGAGAGAGATGGCGGGTGGCACATAAAGGTTTACAAGAGTCCTGTGGTATGGGGGCAACTGGTAGGTCCTTTTAAAGAAGTCTGAGTGGAGGGATCCAAAGAAAGGTGTATGCCAGGGACAGGAGGCGGTGGTTTAGGAAACAGAACGGCAGTGTGAATGGTCCTACTGGTTATCAGAATGGGAGAGAGAGAAAAGTCGAGAGGGGAGATGCAAGGATAAACGAGGATATGGGTTACATAGTTGAGCCTCTTCCAAAATTCTTGTTTTTACAAATCTCCAGCAAGGCTGCAAAAATACCAACTACGCTTCTGCCCAAGTGCTCAAGTGGATTCCTCCGCTGTGAAAATATCATGCTTACTTAGTTCATAAGTGCTTACACTTAAAATACCATTCGGACAAATACAGGGAATTCTGAGGTGAAAACAAGGAGCCATGGTGATACAGTGGGTTAAGCATTGGGCTGCCTACCACAAGGTTGGCGGTTCAAACCCTCTAGACTCTCTGTGGGAGGAAGATGAGGCTGTCTTCTCCCATAAGGATTTACAGCATCAGAAATACAAGAGCAGCTTTACTCTGTCTTCCAGGATCGTTGTGAGTCAGACGGCCTTGAGACTAGGGAGTGTGGGTGGGAAGGAAGAAAGGAAAGGAATGTTTGCCCAAGCATGGCTGATTGTGAGTTGTACATTTCTGAAATACCCTCAAGTGAGTTGGACGTTTGCGTTGACATCTTGAGAAACGATTTCAAGGTCCTGAAAGAAAGTCTCTTGACCTAGGAGGAGCTTGGCTCCGTGCCGTTGGATTTCGTTGACTGTGTTTCCTTTTCAGGGAGCATGTCATGTTTGCATTGCTAAACTAGTGACGAGCAGGCTGTTCTGGAAATAAATGCATGGACTATCGAGCCAGAGGAGGTTATTATTGAAAACATGACTAGGGACCGAAATGCTCTTCCATCTCAAGTGGTCGTGATTTCTTCACTGGAAACCAGAGAGTTTGCAGAGAGCTGTGGCAAAGGCCATGCGTAAAGAGACCCACAGATCCAAGTGATTAGGGATGTGAGAACAGGCGTCTCGTTCGTTGCTTTTTGTGCAGTGTGTATGGGTGCCCTTTTTCAGGTCTTTACAGTGTCTCCTGGTAGCACCACAAAGAAGTGCTTGGCTACTAACAAACGGTGGTGGTTCAAACCCACACAGACAGCGGTTCTGTGGGAGAAAAACCTGTTGATTTGCTTCTGGAAAGATTCCCACATAGGAAACCCAATGGGTTAGCAGGTGGGCTCTGTCATATAGAGACTCTCTGAGTCTCAGCCAACTCAGCGGCACCCAACAATGACAGCAGTAACTGCAACATGCAGCTGTCATGGTATGGCTGCAACCAAGTCACTAAGTAAACCAGAACGTTCCTGGGTGTCGCTGAAGGTGTTGATGGTGCCAGGAACGTGGTGGCACAGAATTTAAACATTTGGTTGATAAGCAGAAGTTGGCAGTTACAAATCACCCAGTGGTTCTGCTGGAGAAAACCTGTGGCAGTCTGCCCTCGTAAATATTACATCCTTGAAAGCCTTACAGGGAGCTCTGCTCGGTTCTTTAGGGCTGCTGTGAGTCTGACTCAACTCAATAGCAATGGATGCTAAGAGCTCAGATATTATCTCTGTGCTCTGTTTCCATTTTTGGGTTGAAGTAGTGACTGGGTCAACAGTCCAACCACATGATGTCCCTGTGGACATCACAGAGCATCCTATGGCTGAGAGAGAATTTTCATTTACTTCCTGGAAATTTTAACTGAATTGTTGGATAGATAGATTAGATTAGATAGATAGATAGATAGATAGATAGATAGATAGATAGATGGATAGATAGTACACAATTGATAGATGATAATGGATGGATGCATAGATAGACAGATAGATAGACGGATGGATGAATGCATAGACAGACAGACAGGTAGATAGATAGATGGATGAATGCATATACAGATAGATGATGGATGGATAGATAGACAAGTAGATAGATGAATGAATGCATAGATGGACAGAGATAGATGATGGATGAATGCATAGACAGACAGACAGATGGATGAATGCACAGACAGACACATAGATACATGGATAATGGATGGATGCATAGACAGATAAACAGTTAGATTGATGGATGATGCATAGACAGACAGACAAATGGATGAAAGATGGATGCATAGATTGACAGACAGACAAACAGACGATGGGAGGATGCATACACAGTTACATAAATAGGTGGGTGGATAGATGATACATACTTAGATGATGGATGGCTAAGTAGATAGATGCATAGATGTACGAATGGACAGCTGAATGGACACACAGATCTGTGTTATGGAGTTGACTTGGACAGACAGACAGATTTTTGTTATGGCATTGGCTCCAAGTCATGGCCACCATATGCACCAGAGAAAGCAGCCCTGGCTGGCCCTCCTCCGGCCTCAGGGTCACCAGCGTGTCCCAGTCCGTCCTCGTGGCTCTGGTCCATCCAGCTCACCGAATGTCCCTGTTGCCCTCGCTGTCCCTCTGCATCACCACTCGCAGTGTCCTCCATCACAGGCTCTCACCTGGTAACGGGTACAAACCGTGCAAATCAGACATTGTTCAGTCCTGATCCACCAGGTTTTCGTTGCCTGATTTTTTGACGGAGTTTACCAGGCCTTTTTTCCTAGTCTATCTTAGTCTGGAAGCTTTTCTGAAGTCTGCCCACCAGGGGCGACCCTGCTGATATGTGAAACACCGGTGGCAGAGCTTCCAGCATCACACAACACACAAGCCACCACAGTACAACACACTGACAGACAAGGGTGCTACACACCATGCATGCACCACACCACACACACATGCACATACACAAACACAGAAACATATAGAGCCACATACATACACACATAGACAAACACATGCAACACAAATGCACCAGACCATGAAGTCATGCATGCACACATACAGGCATGGTACACTGCAGACATAAACACACATACAGACACACACACACACAGATACATACATGCACACATACCACACACACGGACACATGTGCATGGACACACACATATGCTTGGCAAGCATGCACCCCACTGTACACCCCTATGCAGACACAGTTGGAGACACATACATGTACTACACAGCACACATCTGACACATGCATATATAGACACATGTATACACACACAGAAGTCCTGGTGTGGCACTGTGGGTTAATGCGCTGGATGGCAAGGTCAGTTTGAGCTGCAAGGTCGACAGTTCAAGCTCACCAACTGCTCCTAAGAAACCTTATACAAGGCTGCTATAAGTTGAACCGACTCAATGGCACTTACCAACAGCTACATACAAACATGGAGCCCCATACAGAACACAGACACACACACTCACATAAACACACACACAACACACAGAGATGTAAGCAGGGATGCTTGTAGCTCTATGTGCTCATCCCCTGCAGGGTACGGAAACAAGTCTGTCAAGTGGCCGGCTAGACAAATGTGCCCTGCCATTGCAGAAATACGAAAGCCATGCCCGAAACAAGGACATCATGAAAACAAGATGCGTACCAGGCCCCTAGCTCTCAGCAGCCATGTGACACTCGTCCTGCCGAGACGTAGTCATCACCTCAGGAACGCTTGGATGAGCGGTCACTTATTGAGAGCAGACCAGGAAGCCTCCAACGGGATGAGCAGTTCCAACACTGGACACAAGCAGTGTCGGCACGGGTTCCGGTGACACGCGTCTGCTGTACGCAAAGGTTGTTGTCAGTGAGCGTTCACTCAACAGCAACAAACAATTCCCATCGCCATCAAGTCAATTCCAGCTCCCACGGATCCTGGAGTTCAGGGTGGAGCAGCTCCACAGGGTTTCCGAGGCTGTCGCCTTAACAGGTGCAGACTGCACCATCTTACCGTCATGGAGCAATGGGTGGGTTCCAACCGATGACCGTTCTGTTAGCAGCCAAGCGCTTAACCGCAGCACCACCACGGCTCCAACCACAACAACAACAGCAATCGTGACTTGTCACGTTTCTTTCTCTCTGAAGTTGATTGTCCCCACCCGTCCTCTTTCTACCCTCGACCGTGCAATTTTGATGGTGGTTTTGTCTCATCAAGGCCTTCACTGAAAACTCATATACTTTACACTCACAACCTCATCTCCCATCATCTCTCATTCTCTCATGAAAGCAGCCCAGTCCTACAGATCCCTAATCCCAGACCAGTTAAACCTTATACCCACTCTGTTCCCATCACTGGGCTCAGTAACCCGCAGACACACATGTCCCCACCACAATTGGGTCTCCAACATGAGTTGGTGTGGTGGACAGTTCCGATGGTGGCATTATGGGCTTCCACAGAGTCGGTTCTGATTTCTGGTGATACCAGACACAGAACAACAAAACTTTGGCCGGTTCTGTCCCATCTTCATGAACCTTGGTAGGTTTCAGGCTACTGTTGGGTCCACTGTGTCTGTCCATCTGATGGAGGCTTAGCCTTGTTTTCCCTGACCCTCTACTTGACCAGCCCTGATGTCTTTCTCTAGGGATTGGTCTTTCTTGACCAATGCAAGCAATCCAAAGTCTCACCACCCTGGCTTCTGAGGAACATTCCGGTTGTATTTCTTCTAAGACAGATTTGCTTTGCTAACACCACAATTTGAATGCACACATTCCTCCTTTTGCTTTTTCATTGTGCAGCTTTCACATGTAAATGAGGAGCTCAAAGACCCTCCCCTCTCCCCCCCCCCCCCCCCAAGCAGGACATCCTGCTTGGTAAAGTGGAGGGTCAACATAAAAGACATAGATCCCAATAAGATGGGTTGGTACAGTGGCAGCGACAACAGGCTCCAAACTAATAAGAATTGTGAGGGTAGTGCAGGACTGCGCAGTGTTTCATTCTGTTGTCCACAGGGTTGCTATGAAGCAAAAGAGACTCGATGAAACCTAACAACAATGACAGTGTTGGTGGCAGAAATTGTTTCAGCAGCCATAAGATAAAGCATCATTCTCCAGTAAGAACTCGTGTTACACCTTCATCTTGAAGATGACACACTTTGAGAAAAATGGCCCTAGTCTCCTACGGCTGCTGACATGGGAATTCCACAAGGGAGTGGCTTTGAAGAACACATACTTATTTCTTCACAGTTCAGGCGGCTGGAAGTCCAAATTCAGGGCACCAACTCTAGGGAAGACTCTATCTTGATGGCCTCTGGGCAAAGTCTCTGAGTTCCTGTAGACACGACGTTCTTTGCTTCTTTGGTGACCCCACGTGTTGTTTATCTACCCATCATGTAGTCTTGCTCATCTCTGAGTTTGTTCCGTATCTCAACAATGAGTAGGTTTGAGCCACACTGTGCACCTGAGTAGCTTCATCAGCAAACCATAAACCCGATTTCCCAATGGGGTTTCAGCTACAGGCGTGGTTCCTGGCTGTTGGATGTTGTGCAGTCAAGTTGGTTTGGAGTCATAGCGAACTTTGTGCACAACCGAACTCCACACGGTCTATTCCAGGTCCATCCTCACCATAGTTCTTCCCCCCTGAGCGCATTGTTGCAGCTCCTCCATCAATCCATAGACATAAATGGGTAAAGAAGTTGAACTCAAGATGAGGAAGATCTTCCTCTTTTTCTTGAACCCTCCACTTTATCATGCAGGATGCCCTTCTCCACCACGGACAGGTCCCGTCTGATGACGTGTCTAAGGTCCGTGAGATGAAGTCTCGCCATCCTGGCTTCTAAAGACCACTCTGGCTGAACTGCTTCCAAGATTTCTTTGTTCTTCTGGCAGTCCATGGTACTCTTACGATTCTTCAGCAAGAACACCATTCAAAAGCTTCACTTCTTCTTAGTCTTCTCTGCTCACTTACCAAGCATGATGTCCTTCTCTACGAGGCATGTCTGAGGGACGGGAGACAAAGTCTCGCCCTCCCGGCTTCTAAGGAGCACTCTGGTTGAACTTCTTCCAAGACAGATTTGTTCCTTCTTATGGCAGCCTTGGTACCTTTAATATTCTTCTCCAGTACCATAACTCAAGGAGTTCTGGTAGCGTAGTGGTTACGAATCGGGCTGCGAACCAGAAGGTCAGCAGTTCGAAACTACCAGCTGCTCCGCGGGAGAAAGATGAGGCGATCTGCTCCCGTAAAGATTTACAGCCTCGGAAACCCTATTCAGGGTCGCTATGGGTCGAAACCGACTCGACGGCACTTAACAACAACAACAACAACAGTACCATAACTCAAATACATCAATTCTTCATCTGTCTTTTTTATTCATCAGGCATAGGAGATGTAGGTGTTAGCATCCCAACACACATCTTTTCAAGATGATGCAGTTTAATCTAGAACAAAACCCAGAAGTTATTTAGATACAGAGTCCAAATGTCTGTGTTTGCAGTAACAAACAACACAGTGTGAGAAATGGCGTGGTCTGGGTTGCCTCATTCACCACGTGTTTGTATGGTGGTTGCTGTTAAGTGCCGTCAAGTCGATTCAGACTTATAGTGACCCTGTGTAGGGTTTCCAATGAGCAGCTAGTGGGTTTGAACCGCTGACCTTGTGGTTCGCAGTCCAATGCTGATCCTACAGTGCCATGTTGGTCTTGTTGTTGTTGTTTAGTGCCATCGAGTCGGTTCTGACCCATATCGACCCTGTATAGGGTTTCCGAGGAGCAGTTGGTGAGCTTGAACCACCAACCTTGCAGTTCAAAGGAGTTTGCAGTCTGGTGCATTAGCCGCCCCCAGCGCCAACCCCTAAATTGGAGGGGTGGAGTGGGGAACATCATATCTACCTATGTCTGATTCTAGTCCTGATGGGGCCTCAGGTAGTAAATAGATAGAGACTGATCCCAAAACAGATGACAAAGTCATTTTTCACTTCCAACATTTTTTATTTTTTTGTTCCTTTCCTTTTTAGTCTGGTTAACTGAAGGGCATATCGTATCTTAGAGAGATTTTCATAGACTATCTTCACATAGATTGTTTCTCCCCTTCTCTCTCTCTCTTCTGTTCCCTGCTGCCAGCTCTGCAGTCTTCAAGATGGGAGTCTAAAAATAAAGATGCATGAAGATTCAATCACTACTATTCTTTTATTTAAAGCTCTGGACAATTACTGAGTTAAAAAAAAAAAAAAAAAGCCCCGAGGGGATGAAAAATAGAGATTAGAAAAATTGAATAAGAAAGTCATTATGTACAATCCATCATTTGGTATGCGAGCCTATCTGAGTCTACATTTAAAAGATGGCTCAGAGAAAAGAATTTCTGCCCAGTATTATGATCCCATCAAGTTCTTTCCATGGGGGTGGGGGTGGGGGGGAGGTGGTGGTGGGATTTTCCCAAGGACCTCACAGATTAAATGGAGATTTTCAAATACACCTGTCGAAAGCAGATTGCATTGCCTGTATTTTACAGAAATGAGTATGGTTGCGTAATTAACGCTTGCCCATGACCAACGTGTTTATTGTTCATTGGAAAAGAGTCGCCTATTGAGTGCATGTCTCTAATTGAGCATCGACGGAGAAATGTCTTCCCACCACATTACAAACACCTTAAATATTGACAGTGTGCTCATGAATATGCATATTTCTGAAAAGGTTAAGATGGACCCTGGAGAAGGTTTCATACTCTGGAGAAGGAGGTGAAGAAAAGTCTGTGAGTCCTCCTACCCTGTTGATCAAGCTGCCACCTTCAAGCAAAGATAGTCTCCATAGATTGTAATACCCTATTCGAGGCAGGCCTCTGCATCTGACTCCCCAGGAGCCGCTGGGTAGGTTCAAAGCTCCTTCTGATTGGTTAGCAGCTGAGCACTGAAGCATGAGCCACAGGGCTCCTCCGTTTTGAACCTGGGGCAAGGGGTGGGGCGGAGATGCGTCCATTACTCGCTCAGCATTGCTGTTGTCTCTGTTAGTTGTGGAGTTGGCTCCAGCTCGTGAGAAGGTTAACACTTGTGACAATTAGATGTTACCTGGTCCTGCACCGACCTCACAATCAGTGGGTTCCATTGTGGCCATGTGTCAATCCATCTCATCAATGGTGTCCCTCATTTTTGCTGACCCTTCACTTTACTGAACATAATATTGTAGCTCTGGTTAGGTTCTGTATAGTTGGTCTGACTCAGAGCGACCCTATGTGCAATAGAACCAAACACTGCCCAGTCCTGCATCATCCTTACAATTGTTGTGACACTTGAGCCTTTTGTTGCAGCCACTGGGCCAGTCCATCTTGTTGAGGGTCTTCCTCTTTTTCACTGACCTCTGCTTTTCCAATCATAATATATCCTTTTTCCAGGGATGGATATTTCCTGATGATGTGTCCAAAGTATATGACCAAAGTCTGGCCGTCCTCTCTCATAAGGGGCTTTCTGACTGTACTTCTAACATGTTCTTCCGGCAGGCCATGGTACTTTCAATATTCTTCACCAACACCATTATTTAAATACATCGATTCTTCTCCAGTCTTCCTTATTCACTGTCCAACTTTCACATGCATACAAAGTGATTTAAAATACCATAGCTTGGATCAGGTGCACCTTAGTCCTCAAGATGACATCTTTCTTCTTTAATACTTTAAAAAAAATGTGTTTTTGCAGCAAATCTGCCCAGTGAAATACATCCTTTGGTGGCTTGACTATTACCTGCTTCGACAAGTAAAATGCAATGTTTGACAGCGTCAATGTTTTTCTCCATTGACCCTGATGGTGTTTATCGGTCCAGTGGTGAGGATTTTCATTTCCTTTACATTAAGGTGCAACCAATACCAAAGGCTATGATCTTTGGTCTTCATCAGTAAATATATTTTAATTCCTCTTCACTTTCAGCAAGCGAGGTTCTGTCATCTGCATATCGCAGGTTGTTAATGAGCCTTCCTCCAATCCTAATGCCACGTTTTTCTTCAGAGAACTCAGATGATTTGCTCAGCATACAGACTGAGTACTGTGAAAGGATGCAGTGTTGCTAGGCAAAATTCATGAATGCAGTCTTTGATTTATGCATTACAAAATGCATGTATGACCCAGGCATGCTGTGTTAAGGTGTGACGAATAAATGAGAGTCCCCAATGTAACAGGTACGTTGACAAAACCAGGTACATTCCTGCAGAGGAATACAGACAAGGAGCTCTTCAGGTGTGCGTGGGTAAAGGCAAAGTCAGATGTTTGAGGGCTGAGTGAAGTCAGAGTTGGAGACAACTGTAGATGCCGTTTTTTGAATGGGATGGGAAGAAAGTGGGCCCCTGGATGTCTAGCACGTGGCAGACAAGCGAGTCTGCTGTGAACAGTCCGCGGCCACAGCCTTTGCGATCAGCACCTCTCTTTCCTGTCTTAGTGGGTGAGTTCTGAGAAGTCAAGGTTGGGTGAAGGAGTAGAACACAGCACACACCTTCCCACCAGCTTTGTTATTGTTGCTCTTAATTGTCATTGAGTCGCTTCTAACTCTTAGCCACCCTGTCGAGCTGGGGTCTTTGAGTCTGAACCTCCAACCTTGTGGGTCAAACCGACCTTGCAGTCCAGTGCTTATCCTTTAGCACTACCCCAGGACTCTGTACAATTGGCAAATGTGCTCTTTATGTCTTTTCAGCAATTAAAGAAGACAACAAGAAGGAAAACCAGAGCCAACGGCGATTGTGTGGGAACGGGATGGCTCTGAAGGGCCTCAGAGGAGCGCAGTGATCCTCAGTCTCTTCAGATACTCAAAATCCAGAATGGAATGTGTTCTCCAGACTCCTTGCACCTCATGTAAAGCCACTGGGGCCAAAGTGTGTTCCTTTTATTGACACTTTAGAGCCAGCCCGTTCCCAAGCAATGGCTGCTGCACGGATTGTCTTTTTTTGTTGTTGTCCCCCCCCCGCCCCAAATTGCTGTAAACACATACAGTGCACACTTGCCAGTTTAAGCATTCTCCAGAGGGACCACTGAGTGACATCAATCACATCAGTCAGGTTGTGCAACCACCACTAATATTGTTGCTAAATGTCAATCACTGTAAATAGAAAGTCAGTATCTCCTAAACAATGGCTCCGCCTTCCCAAGCTACCAATTACATTTGGTTCTTCTGTGTAGTTGGATGCCTCTGAGTTGGTTCCGACTCACAGCGACTTTATGTACATCAGAATGAAACACTATCCGGCACCTGTTGCGCTTGAGCCCAGGACCGCTGCCACTGTGCCAGTCCATCTCACCGGAGGTCTTCCTCTTTTTTAGCTAACCCTCCACTTTACCAAGCATGATGTCCTTCTCCAGAGACTGGTCCCTCCTGATAGTGAGTCCAAAACATTACAGTAAGGAGTACTCTGGCTGCACGTCTTTCAAATCACATTTGTTTTTCTTCTGGAAGTCCATGGCACTTTCAGTATTCTCCTCCAACACCAGAACTCAAATGCATCGATTCTTCTACGGTCTTCCTTATTCACTGTCCAACTTTCACATGCATATGAGTCTATTGAAAATACCATGATTTGGGTCAGGCGCACCTCAGTCCTCGAAATGATTACCCCATTGCGTATTCTAGCTGTTTCATAGAACTGGGATCCTATAATAATGATCCTTTTGCAATTTACTTGCTTCACTCAGTCTGAGGTTTTCAAGATTCATCCATGTTGACACATGAGTCAAGATCTTCTTTTTCTTGATAGCTGTAGGTTTGGGGCTCTTGCAGAAGAAATAAGAATCCTTCTGATAAACGAGGGTAGGAAGTCCATCACCAAACCAGTCGCAGCAAAGGCAAAAACCTGGAGGAAGGAACTGAACTGTGGTTTGGAATGGCGAGACCATGAATTGGAAACCACGGGCCCTCTGCTTCTCTTTGCTTTGACCTTTCAGCTATGAGTGTATTTTAGATTTTGAACAGTTGAGGGAAAGAAACCCAAAAAGACAATAATATTTGGTGGCTCAAACAATATATGAAATTCAACTTTCAGCATTTTATCCATTGATAAAACGTCATTGGAAGCCAGCAACCCCCAATGTGTTGACTGCTACTGTATGGCGTTGAGTGGGTTCCGACTCATCACGGCCCTGTATAGGGTTTCCAAAGGCATACATCAATATGGGAGAGTCTTTCTCTCATGGAACAACTGGTAGATTTGAACCGCTGACTGTGGTTAACAGCCCCACATGTAAGCCACTTTTTATGTCCAATTGATGGCACTGTAGATCCAGGAATGGACAGCAGTCCAATCCCACCAGCTGCTCCTTGAAAACCCTGTACAGGCTAGCTATAAGTCAGAACCGACTCGACAGCTCTTAAACAACAACAAATGACAGTTTTAGAAGCAGCCCCAGTGGCACAGTGACTAAGCGCTTGTCTACTAACCAAAAGGTCAGTAGTTCCAACCCAGCAGCAAGCTGCTCCTAAGGAGAAAGATGAGGTTGTCTGTTTTCATAAGTTTTCAAGCCGTGGAAACTGTTTGTGGCGGTTCTCCTCTGTGCTACGGCGAAGTTATGAGTCAGAATCTGTTTGATGGGCGTGGGTTAGGTTTTGGGGGAGGTTTGACTTCTGGTGTAACACTGTAGGATAAGCACTGGACCGCAATTTGAACTGCAAGCTTGTTGGTTCAAACGCAGAAGTTGCTCCTCAGAAACCCCATATAGGGTCGCTGTGAGTTGAAAATGACCCAAGGGCTCTTTATAGCAACAACATCTCCTTCGATGGTCAGCTGGCAGACGGGCCTTGTTGTGGTAGGCAGTGTGTGGTCTATAAGGTGTAAAGCATGCACTGTCTGACCCTTAGTGGAGCAGTTTTCTTGGCTCTGAGATGATCCAGTCGAGGGGAAATCGTGTATTTGGTGATGTTCTAGAACATTCATCCCTCAGCTGCGGACCCCAGTGTGAGTGGTTTGGGTGCCCCAGGCATCCCCTAGCAGGGAGGTAGGATAAGACTGAATCTGTGAAGCTGTGTGCTCTGGAAACCATCTGGAGCTCTCCATCCTCTAGGCCTGCTAGGAGTCACTGTCGGCTTGACAGCAGTGGATTATTAGGGGGCTTTCCAAGCAGAGGGAAGGCGGCTACACCACTGAGTGGGAATTGGAGTAATGCCACCTCCGGAGGCCTGAGGGAATATGGTAGGGAAACGGGCGTCATCACAATGGCTGGTCTTTGCTTGCTCCCTCGGATGATTTAGTCCAAACGCACCAGATGCTCCTTGGAAACCCTGTACAGGTTAGCTGTAAGTCAGAACCGACTCAACGGCGCTTAAACAACAACAACAGTTTTAGTAGCAGCCCCGGTGGCACAGTGGCTAAGCGCTTGGCTACTAACCAAAAGGTCAGTAGTTCCAACCCACTCCTGTAGGGTCGTCATTTGACTGCAAGTTAGGGGACCCGTGAAGGAAGCAGTGGGCAACCACTGCAGTGCAGCAGATGCCAACCACTGCAGTGCAGCAGGTCTAGGAAACACCACTGACCAGATGCTAAAGGAGGACGCTCTCATTGCTGTCCACCAAAGTGTCCCTCTTGCTGTGGACATGGCTTGTTCATAAGGAGTTTGTGTGGAGAGCCCGTCGGTCTTCCTCACTTACCCCACGTCTTCCTATGGCAGCTGCATTCATTGTTCCAGAGGGGCTGTTACAACCCACACATCAAACAAAGCTTCCGTTGGGGAGATCTGCCACTAAGGAGCCCAGTACAGCTTCAGGACCTTTACTGATAGACCCCAGCCAAGGCTTTCTTTTCCATTGTACCATATGCACGTGGAATATGGACAAGGAAAAGAAAACCAGACCCTGGAGGGAAACAGATGCATTCAAACGGTGTCCTTGACCAAGGATAGCGAACCAATGAGCGTTCAGCAGAAACGCAGCCGGCACACTGCTTAGAAGCGAAGATGGTGAGACTCTCTGTGGACATGAGGTCAGGGAAGACCACTCGCTGGAGAAAGATGTCATGGTTGGTGAATGAGAGAGGCAACCCAACCGAGGAAGCCGCTCACGAGATGGATGGACAGAGCGCAGGCAACAGTGGAGTCAAACGAAGCCAAGATTATGAGGGTGACGCAAGACATCATCATTTTGGGGTGTTACACATCACACCCGTATCAATGCGGGCCTTCGTGATTCTTACTACATCAACAACTGCCTAAAGTCCCTGAACAATTCCCTTAAAGACAAGGGAGTATCATGAAACCTTACCCTGGTATCCTGGGCAGAGCCAGGCAGACTGAAGACCCCAGATATGAAAAAGGGGAGTTTGTTTATCCAGGGGGGTATCTCTGTAATCAGCAGCAAAGGAAAGTGGGAATGCTAGAGAGACTTTGGTTCCTGCTCAGCTGTATGGCCAAGCTTTCATCTCACAGAGAACAATCACATTTTTACATATTGATGCATTTAGTATGTCGTCTTCACTGCTTGTTAAAGAGGTCTTTGATATTCCAGTCACCCTGTGTGGTTCTGAATGGGGTTATCCAAATAGGGAAGGAGAAGAAGAGACAGTCTTGACCTGAAGCAGAAAGCAAAGGCCAGCGGATGGTATTGGAGCTGTTGCCTGTTGGCCAAAACGTCTTTTTAGTGTCCAGCATTGGTTAGGCAAAATGATATTCCATGTTATTTAGGAAAATAGAAACCAGTATGATAAACGATGACACAGAGAGTTAGCACGCTTGACTGCTCACAAAAGGTTAGATGTTTGAGTCTACCCAGAAGGGTCTTAGAAGAAAGACCTGGCAACCTATGTGTGACAAATGAGTCATGAAAATCCTAGAGTATAGGGGAGTCCTGGTGTGGTACTGTGGGTAAAGCACTGGACCACGTGGTCCATCTGAACTGTGACGTCGGCTGTTCAAAGTCACCAGCCGCTCCCCAGAAACCCTATACAGAGTCACTATGAGTCGGAACCAACTCGACGGCACTTAACCACAACAACAAGCGTAGGCGAAGACTATTGAATGAACTGTGGACTGCCGGGAGAGCAAACCAAACAAATGTGTGCAGCCAGAATGCACTGTAGAAACAACAGTAGTGAGATCCGTCTCAGTCACTATGGACGTGTTGTCACCAGGCCCCAGTCCCTGGAAGAAGACATCATGTCTGTGCAAATAGGTGTTGTGGTTAAGTGCCGTCGATTTGGTTCCAACTCACAGTGACCCTGTGTAGGGTTTCTAAGGAGCAGCTGGTGAGTTTAAACCACCGATCTCATGGTTCAGTGCTTATCCTATTGCATCACACCAGGACTACGGGACACGTACAGGACTCGCAGAAAAGCGCAAGAGCCTCAACGAGATGCATTGCCACAGGTGCCGCAGTGGTGGGCTCAAATGTCGCAATTGTGAAGATGACGCAGGGCATAGCGGTGGATAGGGTCGCTATGAGTTGGAACAACAATAACAAAACTCCACAGAGCACAGTTGTACTTTGGCATTCACCGTGTCCCCACGTCTCACTGTTAACTTGACAGCGACTGGTTTTAGGGAGACACATCAACTCTTAGTTTGAGTGATCGGTAGCTTCTGTTATGATGAATTGGGTTTTAGGTAACATTTATCCAATTTGTCTAATACTTGCTCTCTCCAATTCACATAGAATGCATTTTATAAATAGATTGTAAGTTCCCCCAAAGAGTCTCAGATAAATACAAAAGTATGCCTGTTTAAAAAAGTGATCGGTTGCATGCATGGTTTGTGCTTGGCTACTAACTGAATGTTTGGATCTACTCAAAAGATGCCTCCGAAGCAACATCTGGCAATCTGCTTCTGAAAAACCAGTTTTTAAAAATCCTATGAATCTCTCATCTAGACGGGTCTGATGAAAGGAGATGGGGATAAGATTCTTATGATTCAATAGTGAGTGATTGCGACTGTCACAACTGTCAGGGTAGAAGTTTTGTAACAAAAATGCGGGAGTAGTTAATCTTACAGTCCAGGAACAGAGGACCCTAGGACCATCAGGGGAGACGAGCATAAGCGGAATGTGGGACCCTATCCAGAGAAGCAGCAACACGAGAGGTGGAGGCAGAGATGGATGGGGACATGGCCAGAGGGAGCAGCTGAGGACTCTGGATTCATGGAAAAAGAGGGACTGTGTGCTGGCGGCCAGGAGGCAGGCTTGCAGAATGTGCCCTTGGGTTTTTTAAATGATTCTATATTCCTGAGTGTTTTTGTGTGTCTATAAAACAAAAGATAACAAACAAACAAAAAACCAAAGGAAATAGAAGCAAATACTGTTGAATGATGATGCATGGGGGAGATTATAATCATTGCAATGAAATGATGAGTGTAAAGCGGATGTTCTCCCATGTAAACTATCACACAACTCACAATAAAAACTTAAAAACAAACAAACAAAAATTATGAATCACAGTTCTACTCTGACCTTCATGGGGTCACTATGAACTGGAGTCAAGTTGACAGCAAGTGGTCAGTTTATACATTTTTAAATTCTTCCTGGATGTATAATGTTGTGGCTAGGCACCTGTGAGTCACTACCAAGTCATTGCGACCCCATGTACCGCAGAGTAGACCACTGCCCGGCCTGGCCACATCCTCACATCCATTGCTGTGTTTGAATTCATGCTCACACTTGTACGAGGAGGCTCTAAACACTTGTTGGAAGAGTTGAATTGAAAGAGAATGGGGATTTTCAATGAAGCCTCTAAAGCCCTGTGGTGTCTACACAAGTCGCCATGTCTAAAGAGATGCACATGCGAAGGCAGGCTGGGTTTGTCTTTTATCATCAGATGACGTGCTTGACTTTGCCTGTTTCTCCACTTGGTGTGGAGAGACAAGACAAACTGAGACATGGAGGTAGGAATGTGTTAGGCAGAATGAAGCTAAGGGGGCGGCCCTGAACTGTTTCTACCAACCTTCTTCTAGTGCAGTAGACATCCTGAGGCATTGAGGGGCGCACTTGCTTCCTGGTGCAAAGTGAGGTGCAGAAGGTCATTTCCAGGCATCACATCATGAAAGGTGTTTGATCAGGTAACCCCACAAGAGTTTGTTGTTTATAAGTATCCTCAAGTCAGCACCTGTATAGGGTTTCCAAGGAGCAGCTGGTGGGTTTGAACCACCGACCTTAAGGTTAGCAGCCCAGTGCTTGCTGATCCTACAGTGCCACACCAGGACTTCCAAGATTCTCTGCTCATTTGTCTCTTCTACCAGTATCTCTTCCTCTTTGCTCTTTTTCAATCCAGCTACACTGATTGTGTGGCACTTTAAGGAGCTCTGGTAGCGTAGTGGTTACTAATCGGGCTGCGAACCTTAAGGTCAGTGGTTCGAAACTACCAGCCGCTCTGCGGGAGAAAGATGCTTTCTACTCCCGTAAAGATTTACACCCTCAGAAACCCTGTACAGGGTCGCTATGGGTTGGAACCAACTCAGCGGCACTTAACAACAACAACAACACTGATTGTGTGGCACTTTAGGGTCAGCACTGCAATAAAAGGTGGTTTGAATGGCAAGGTTGGTGGCTCAAACTCACCAGCCAATTCTCGGAAAGTCCTATACGGGGTAGCTATGAGTCAGAAGCGACTCAACAGTACTTAACAACAACAACAACACTGAGCACCCTCCCATCCGCAGAACCATCAGTACTGGATAGTTCCAAATCTTTTTTATTCTCTCTCTCTTTCCTTCCTCCACCCCTTACTTTCTTCCTTTAATCATTTACCAGAAATTTCTCAATGGTTTGTCCTAGTAAGAAAACAAATATACATTATTTTGACTTGTTACTGTATCTGTTACATTGTAACCATTTCACTCAGCATCCTACCTTCTAGGTTCTCCCACGGTATGTGGTGTTCTGCAGACTCACTGCTATTCTTCAGTGCTGCATAATACTCCACTGTGTGTGTGCACCCAGGTTTGCTCAACCATTCCTCGGCTAATGGGCACTGAGGCTGTCTCCATCTTTTTATTATGGTGACTAGTGTTGCAAGGAACATGGGTGTGTAAGGCTCTTGTTTCTTGAAGATGTTTACCAAGTAGAAAGATTGCTGGGTCATATGGCATTCTGATTTCCAACCTTCTGAGAAAATGCTGTACCATTTTCCACAGTAGTTGCACCCTTTTGCAGTCCCGCCAACAGGGTAGGAGGGTCCCAGACTCTCTACAGCCTCACCAGCAATTGTTGTCCTTTCTTTGAAATTGGGGGTGGAGAGAGCAACTTAGAGATTCAGTGCCTCGTTACCCTCAAGGTGCTCCTGAATTTAGGGTTGTGCAGAGAAACCCTGGGGAAGATATTAATCAAAACAGCAGCGTCTCTATCAAACGCAGAGGTACCTTTTACTAGAAGGCTTTGATCCCATGTTTGTAAAGAGTGAGACGATTGGCCGTTTTTTTCACAAAGTCAGCTCCATTGGGGCCAAGGTATGTACTGGGGATCTGGGAGGGGAGGGGGTTCTCCACTGTGTGTGTGTGTGTGGGGGGGGAGTAGTACTATTAACAGAGTTATTATTTAAATGTGGTGCATGACCTTATGTTTGAGGAGGAAAGGGTAAATTACAACACTCACAGATAATAAGCAAAAGAGATGGCTTAAATTGTTAAAAAAACAAATCAAAACAAAACCCTTCCCTGAAGGAACATCTCAGGTGGTGATGGTGGTAATGGTGGTAATATACCGTGGAGTTGATTCTGACTCATATCGACCCTGTATCGGGTTTCCGAGGCTGTAAATCTTTACGGGAGTAGAATGCCTCATCTTTCTCCCGTGGAACAGCTGGTAGTTGGATAAAAATAAAATTTCATCTTTCAATGAGAAAATGTAACTATTTTAGAAAGCCTTGTCACAAATAGTTTTCTTTCATCATGGCTATCCAGAAGTAGCTAACCCCCCCCTCCCCCTCCTTCATCCATCAGCCTGATGCACTGTACTGTGGTGCCTGGCGTGTCCCTGGGATGCTGGAAGTGAAGCCACCAATGTTTTAAATACCAAAAAGGTCACCCATGGTGAAGAGGTTTCAGCCGAGCTTGCAGACTAAGAGTAGGAAGAAAGGCCTGGTGATCTGCTTCCAACAATCAGCCATTGATTACTATATGGATCCCAACAGAATGTGGTGTGATAGACAGCTGGAAGATGAGACTCCCAAATTGGAAGATTCTCAGAATACACAGTAGCTACAATCATGAAACTGAGCCCACCAAGAATCCTGAAGATGGGACCGGGGCAGGCAAAGATTCAAGGTATCATGCACATGGTCACCGTGCGTGAGAAACACCTGCATGTAACAGTAACAACAGCATTGCGTGACAAACGGTCCCCAGCAGACTGTCTTTGAGGTGGGAGAACGCTGCGATAAATACTGAATAATTTATTTTGCAGATGGAGAATCTAATGACAGAGCCACCTTTTGGGAGAAGTCTTGAGTACATTCTTTCTGAAAAAGCAATACTGGAAACGGATCTCATAGAATGCAGGGCCACTAGCTCTCCCTGTTTATCCAGGAATGTCGGGGTCCCAGGATACAGAGCTTTCAAAGTGCAAAACCAGGGTCATCTTGGCCAACTGGGATCCATTCATCTCCCTGACTGAATGGGGGAAGGCTAGAAATTACCTTAGGGAAGTTTTTCACAACCAAACCAGGTAGAGGAATTCTGGGATCAGCCAGATCTCTCACCTTTGTTTTGACTGTGCTTGGTCTCGGGAGCCTCGTTAGGCAGGCTGATTTGCGTACACGCTCCTGCTCCCCGAAATATCAGGGTTTCCATCAGAGCTCAAGCCCACCAGCTGCTCCTCAGAAACTCTATATAGGGTCACTATGTGTCAGAAGTGACTCAACACCGCCATTTAATCCTTGGGTTTGTTTCTTTAGATCACAATCCCAATGTGGCATGTACAGGATAGGATCTCCCATGTGTCTCAGAATGGCAATGTGCTCCACAGGGGTTTCAATGACTAACTGGGTTTTCTGAAGCAGGTCACTAGGACCTTCTTCCAAGGACTCGTGGTTAATATGCTCAACAGCTAAGCAGAATGCTGGCGGATCAAGTGTACCCAGAGTCAATGCAGAAATCGATCACTGATTATCATGTGCGCCTTTGGAGGCGACAGGCCGAGTATGGTGGCCCCATGCTCAGTGGAACCCCATAAGACCTGGTCATGTGCCCTGTCAGCCCACCCCCCCAATCGCTCCCTGTTCAGCTTAGGTGGTGGTCCAGCAGCCCCCACATCAAAACATCTCACATCTTTGACTAGAACGGGAGACTCAGGTCAGAGTCTGAGTGGAGGTTAAATGTTAGTTCCCGTTCGATCCCCCTAGCACATGGACACAGACTCAGCATATAGCTGTGAGACTCCCCTTGGGTAGCCCCCTGATTCTTAAAGACAGCAAGAGGTGGGGGGGCAAGTACATGGGGAAGGGGAGCACGGACATGAACGTGTAGACCTGAGTCCCCCAGGAGACACACTGCCATCTTCCTTTATCCTACCCTTCCCAGGTCTCTTGTTGTTGTTGTTGTTGTTGTTAAGTGTCATAGAGTCAGTTCCAACCCATAGCGACCCTGTATACGGTTTCCAAGGAGCAACTGATGAGCTTGAACCAGTGACCTCGTAGTTCAAATGGCTTTGCAGCCTGGCGCATTAACCCACAGCACCACACCAGGACTCTGTTCCCAGGACTCTTAGTACAATGGACATTTGGAGCCAGATTACTCTCTGTCATGGGGACTGTCCTGTGCACTGTAGGGTGTGGAGCAGCATCCCTGGTCTCCACCCACTGGTCACTCTCTGTGATGGGGAAAGTCCTGTGCACTGTAGAGTGTGGAGCAGCATCC
>NW_006408536.1:30813405-30828238 GCF_000296735.1 Chrysochloris asiatica
GGTTTGTAGTGAGCCCACGTACCCACAACAAACCCCTCCCCAATCCTGCCTCATCCTCACAGTCACTGCTGTGTTTGAGCTCACTGCTGCTGCCACTGTGTCCCTCGGTCTTGTTGAGGGGCTTTTTTTACTGTCCCTCTACCTTACCAAGAATTATGGCCTTCCCTAGGCACTGGGCCCTCCTGATGGCTACTTTGTTGTTGTTGTTAAGTGCTGGTAAGTCTGTTCCAACTCAGTGACCCTATGTAGGGTCTCCACGTAGCGGCTGGTGAGTTTGAACTGCCGGACTTATGGGTAAAAAGAAACTCTGTGTGAAGAGCGTATTGGAGCTGTGATCGCTCAGTTGTAGAATTCCCACCTCCTTGTATCATTTAAGATAGACTCTGGATTACTAACCACAGGTCTGTGGTTGAAACCCACCAGCTGCTCATTGGAAACTCTATACAGGGTTGCTATGGGTTAGAACAGACTCAACAGCATTTAACAACAACAACGTGTGGCAAACCCAACTGTTCGTGGAGGCCTGCATGTTCTGAGGAGGTATCAGCAGAACTTCCTGACTAAAAGGGCATAGGAAGAAAGGCCTGGCAACCAACTTTTGAAAATCATCCAATGAAACCCTGTGGGCTGTAGTGGTCAGATCCACAAGCGATCATGAGAATGAGCGTTGCATTTTGTTCTGTTGTGCATGGGCTCCCCAGGGTCGGGGGTGGACTCAAGCTCAGGGAACCACAAAAAGTACAGCAGACTGAAAAAATACATCTTCGGAAAACTAGTCCTGTGGCACGGTGCAGGCCTCGGCTCCAACCCAGCTCTCTGTAGTTTCGTACCGGGTCCGGGGGAGATCGGAGGAATGACGTGTCCTTCTACCGGACGCCGTACCGCAGAAGAATAGAGACTTTCTTGTTCTTCCCTCTCCACCTACCGTGTCTCGATGACCCTGTGGGATAAGCAGCTCGCCACTTCCAAACACAAGTCCGGAAGGAAAGGCACATGCAAAAGTTGCTCTCCAAAATTGCTAATTGTCCTTCTGACTAGCTTTTAGAAGCACTTAGGAGAGCAAGGGGTGGGAGTGGGCGTTCAACCAGGTGTCTCCACTCAGCCTCCCTCCTTCCCCCACTTCCTGTGTGTGTTCCCGAGACCTTCCATTTGCAAGATCTAAAGCAGCAGAAAAACAGACTGGGAGAAAGATAGGAGAGCCAGATAGAAAGACAGGAGTGAGGAAACAGCAAGAAGAAAGGACCAAGAAAGAAGGCAGGCAAGGAAGAAGGAAGGGAGGGAGGGAGGGAAACAGCAAGAGACTAAGGAAAGAAAGTTACTTCTTAACTCTGAATCTTTCAGAAATGTCATGGGCGAGTCTCACCTGGGCCATTTGGAAGCCATTTGTCTGTGATCATTTGCTTCGAAAGCATCCCCGGGTGATGTGATCATGCAGACGTGGTTGAAAGCCCTGATGTAGAAAATCACAATGACTGTTGTTGTTAGGAGCCATCAAGTTGGTACTGACTCATAGTGACCCTCCGCACAACAGAATGAGACACTGCCCGGTCCTGCTTCATCCTCACAATCACTGCTACACTTGAGCCCATTGCAGCTGCCAATGTGCCAATCCATATCATTGGGGGGCGGGGGTTTTCTCTTTTTCTCTGACGCTTCACTTTAGCAAGCATGATGTCCTTCTCCAGGGACTGGTCCCTCCTGATAATGTTTGAAAAGTATGAGAGACAAAGTCTCTCCATACTGGCTTCTAAGGATTACTCTGGTTATACCTCTTCCAAGACCGATGTTTCTTCTTACTTTCAGTATTCTCCAACACCACACCTCAAATGCATCAATTCTTTTAGGGTCTTCCTTATTCACTGTCTAACTTTCACATGCATATGAGGCAACTGAAAATACCAAGGCATGGATGAGAAACACTTTAGTCCTTAATGTGACATATTTGCTCTTGAATACCAAACCATTGTTGGGTTTTAAGAAGATTCCATGAGATATTTTCATTGAAAGCTTAAAGATGATCTCGGAGCAATAGTTTCAGGGATTTATCCATTCTCTGTGTCTCCAGAAAGTCTGGCATCCATGGGAATGTGAAATTCTCTTCTGTATCCTGCCCTGTCCCCGGTGAGTAGGACTCTTCTATACATACTCACTTTGATCAACAGGTTGAATCATCCAGTTCTGATCTCACAGCAAAGGAGGCAACTGTGCCATGAGCCACACACTGCATCTCTTCCATCTGTTCCTGACTCTCCACCTTTGTCTGTCATCTCCAGGCGAATACAGAGTAGGTGGTGGGCCCCATTTGTTTCAACCTTTTAAGAAATCTCTTTACTGTGAACTGTGTAAAAACTTAGAAAAATTTTCCATTCAACAATTCATATACATTTAAATATTTTTTTGAATTCCGAAACAAAACCCACTCCCTTCACTTTGTGGCATGGAAGCTTCAGGTAATCAGGATGGTGTAGATACAACCTGTGTCTGAGCTTAAACATCCACAGCTCTGGGTTACATGCATTAGGAAAATGACACTCTCTTCCTCTTTAACTGAGTGTAACCTTGACGAGGCTGCCAAGAAACCAGCCCTCTCTGAGTCCAGCTGACACTCTGGGAACCATCAAATGCTGTCAGGAGACCAAAGAAGTTCATGCAGTGGAGTTGGTGCCTGCAAGTCATGAGCTGAGGAGTTCAAGATGTGTGAGAGAGAGAGAGATTTGGTGGCATCTTCTACTGGCACAATCCAAGGAAGAATTCTTTTCTTTCCCGGTTTTTCCCCAAAGTGATGTGAAAATATACACAACAAAACCTCGACAAATCCAGCAGTTTCCACAAGTAAATTCAGTGGCATTGATTACAGTCTTCATATCGTACCATTTGGACACCACTGTTCTTTGCAAAAGTATTCATTCGGCCACCCTTATACGTCCACACAGAACTCTCCCTTCCGTCGCCCTGCCTCCTCTGGTACCCATCAGTCATCTTTGGTTTCTGTGTGTTTGAATATTTCAGGTAAGGGGGCTTTCCTACTGTACATTTTCTTCTATCATTTACTTCTTTCACGCCGCAGGGTGTTTTAAAGATTCATCCAGATGTTAGCATGCATCAGGGTTTCTCTTTATGGCTGAAGTAATATTCCCTGTCAAGGTGCCCTGGTGGCACAGTGGGTAACCACTTGGCCACTAACTGAAAGAGTAGAGGTTTGAAGTTATCAGCTGGTCCACAGGAGAAAGGTGTATCAATCTAGTTTGGTAAAGATGACAGTCTCAGGAACTGTATAGGGCAGTTCACCTCTCTCCTACAGGCTTGTGATGAGTCAAAATCGATTCAGTGGCAACGGATTCCATTTGTTGTTCTTTAAAGCTTTCAGTGTGAATTGAGTGGAAGTCTACATGGCACAACATCAGTTTTGCACCCAACCAATTACATCTTCCTTCACTGTAATCACTGCAATCCCATTTTTGCATGTATACAAAAACACTCAGAATATATAATCATTTAAACAACCCAAGGGCACATTCTGCAAGCCTGCCTCCTGGCCACCAGCTCTCAGTCCCTCTCTTTCCATGAGTCTAGAGTCCTCAGCTGCTCTCTCTCTCCATGTCCCCATCTCTGCCTCCATCTCTGGTGTCGCTGCTTCTCTGGATAGGGTCCCACATTCCGCTTGTGCTCTTTCCTCTTGCTGATCCTAGGGTCCTCTGTTTCTGGGATGTTTTGTTTTGTTTTCAAGGCCCATATTCGTACACTGAAGCCTCCCTGGAATATCCCACTCACCAAATTCTCGCATATAATACACCTACGCAAATAACACACAGACCATATAATGTGCATAGGAACCTAAAATGCAAAGTGGGATGCATAGTTTGCAGAAATAATCTATATAACACACATATTATTTGTATAGAAGTGTGGTAACTCTCTCACCTGGGGCCTGCCTCCCACACCCAGCCTCCCTGCGCCCCCTTTTCCAGAACCATACTCTCCATGTTTCCTGCATGACCCGTTTTAAAGATGGAATGAAAGCATTCCATCAACACAGAAGGCTCAACCTGTCTTTCTCACCTCATTACCAGCTCTTACCTGCCTTTCTCTAACTCTCTTTTATCACTACTCAGACAAGCTCATTGTATTGGATGAATTATGACATTTCAACACGCACAAGAAAACATGTAATTAGTACATTAGTGTCCTACGGCTGTCGTAACAAAACAACACAAACTAGGGGTGTCCAGGAATTCACATTCAGGGTGTGTATAAGAACACATGCCTTCTGAAAGCTTTCAAGAGGATTCAGTCTTACCTCTCCCAACTTCTGGTAGTCCCAAGTGTCCCTGAGCCTGTGGCAACATCTTTCCAAACTCTGGTTACGTTTTCACATGGTTGGCTTCCCTCCACGTACTCAGTAGCCTTGGTTTGCAGTTGTATCTTCACGCACTGACTGTCTCTCTGTGTCTCCTCTTTGTAACGAAGATCATGAATGTGCAAGACAGTCAGTAATAGTTAGCTTTCTCTTAGCATTGTCTTAAATGCAAAAGGTCAGTTTGAGATGGTTGCTAAGTGACGAATTGATGCAACTACTCCAAGACACGGAGTAAATAAATAATTGTAGGAATATACACACACACAAGAATGAAATCCTTGTGTGACGCTGTAGGATCAGCGCTGAACTGCGAACCACAAAGCGGGCAGTTCAAACCCACTAGCTGCTTCTGGGAAACTGACTCGAAGGCACTTAATGCTTTTTCTTTTGTGTCTTGCCTTTCTCCCCCATCAACCCTGTTTCCTTTCTTTTTTCACATGTTCAGGAAATTTCCCATTGGTTGGTCCTAATGAGAAAATAAATATGCATCACTTCCCTTCCACTGCATGAAAGAAAAAACACAGACGAAAAATAAGAAAGCAATTTCATTTCCCTTTTCTTTTTAAGTCCCTTTCCTTTTTAACTCTCTTACCCAGTACCCAAGTTAGCACATGTCTGTACTCTCCCAGTGAAGAATTCTCTCGTTCCTCCCACTCCATGGAACCATCATTGCATGTGGATAATGGCACAAAACCCTTTTCTGGACTTTTTATAGTAGTGGCATCTCATACAATATCTGTCTCAACGACACTTGTATATGCACTGGGAAACCAAAAAAACAAATCCCAAAAAACCACGTGGCTTACTTTATTGTGAATTTGCGTTATGACGGTGTTCTAGAATCCAACCGTGACCATTCGGTGCTCTGTCTGTTCTATCTTGGCAGATTTTCTGCGTATCTAAAAACAATGCTGAGTTTACAAGTCCAAACTCTGCATCACACTCCCTCTGTGGACTTACTTGCTGACATCCCTAGTCATGGGATGGCTCCTACCTCAGTTTTCTTACCTGCAGAATGGGAATATAAAAGAGGAGTTACAGTTTAGGAAGAGGCATCAGAGTGTGGTAATGGATGTGTGACTCTGATGGTGGCTGTGCTACACGTGAGAAAGAGACTGGTGGTGCGGTGGTTTAATTGGGCTGCTAACCAAGAGGTTGGCGGTTTGAACCCACCCAGCGTCTCCTCTGAAGAAAGACCTGGCAATCTGTCCCCATAAAGATTGTTGTTGTTGTTGTTGTTTAGCTGCTGTGGTGTCAGTTCTGAGTCATAGGGTTTGTAAGGTGTGGCACTGTGGGTTAATGCGCCAGACTGCAAAGTCGGTTCGAACTAGAAGGTCAGCGGTTCAAGCTCACCAGCTGTTCCTCGGAAACCCTATACAGGGTTGCTATGGGTTGGAATCAACTCGACGGCACTTCACAACAACAACAACAATTTCTATGGATGGTGCTATGGGATAAAGCACTGGACCGCAAGGTCGGTTTGAAGTACAAGGTCACTGGTTCAAACTCACCAGCTGCTCCTTGGAAACCCTATACAGGGTCGCTGTGAGTTGGAACCAACTTGACGGCACTTAACAACAACAACAACAACAATCTTTATGGGAAGTGATCGCCAAGTCTTTTCTCCCACAAAGTGATTACACCTTAAGAGACCTTGCGGGTCAGTTCTACTATGTCCTGAAGGTCGTTGTGAGTTGGAATTGCGTCGATGGTATTGAGTGCCTTTGTGTAGGCTTTTTGTTGTGTTTGGTATTAAGTGGTAGGGAGTACAATCTCACTGAAAGTAAGAGTTTGTCAGTATTGCTGTTGGTCGGTGCCATCGCCTCACAGAGAGCGACCCTATGCACAAGAGAACAAAACTCTGGGCCCACCTCACAATCGTTGCTACGTTTCAGCCCATTGTTGCTGCCACTCTGCCAATCCACCTCGTTCACGATCTCCTTAATTGTTTTCTTTTTCTCTGACCCTCCACTTTACCAACCATAATATCCTTCTCCAGGGACTCGTCCCTTCTGACAATATGTCAAAACTATAAGAGACAAAGTCTGGTCACTGTGGCTTCTAAGGAGCCTTCTGGCTGGGCTTCTTCCAACACACGTTTGCTTTCTTTTCGCTGTCCATGGTACTTGCAATATTCTCCTTCAACACTCGAGCCCAAATGCATCACAAACTCAAATGCATCAATTCTTCTACGGTAGTCCTCATTCATTGTCCAACTTTCATATGCACATGAGGTTATTGAAAGTACCATAGCTTGGGTCAAGCACACACCTTAGACCTTAAGTTGACATCTTTGATCTTGGACACTTTAATGAGGTCTTGTGCAGCAGATGTGCCTAATGCAATATACCATTTTGTTTCTTGACGATTGCTGTCATGAGTATTCATGTTAGAATTTAGTAATGCTTATAAGTGTCCTGGTGTGACTCTGTGGGTTAATGCACTGGACTGCAAAGTCCGTTTGAACTGCAAGATCATAGGCTCAGGATCACCAGCCGCTCCTTGGAAACCCTACACAAGGTCAGAAGCAACTCAACGGCACTTAACCACAATGCTGATTGAATGAATGAATGAACAGCCCGTACCTCTAGTGATGTAGATTACAACAATGCTACTTGTTTTCTCACAAGAAAGCTCTCACTCATTTGCAAGGAGAGCCCTGGTGTGGCGCTGTAGGATAAGCACTGGACCGCTAACTGCAAGGTTGACAGTTCAGTTCCACCAGCTGCTCTTAGAAACCCTATGCAGTCAGAACTGACTCCATGGTCCATAGCCAGCACCATCAGGAATCCTGGTGTGGCACTGTAGGATAATCACTGGACAGTTTGAACCATAACATCAGCGGTTCAAACTCACCAGCTGCCCCTCGTGCACCCTATATGGGTCACTATGAGTCAGAACTGACTCGCCAGCACTTACCAACAACACCATCATCCAGTTTACAGGGATAGTGTTGTAGGATAAGCACTGGACAGTTAACCACAAGGTCATCAGTTTAAACTCAGGAGCTGTTCCTTGGTACCCTATACAGGGTCACTATGAGCCAGAACCAACTGGATGGCACACAACAGCAATACTTTATATAGAAAAATAACAACCAGAAAACAAGACAAACCATCATCTTTGCTCTAAAGTGTGTGCACCCTAGAGCTTCACCCAGATCACTTTATAGACCTTGCCATGAACCAACATGGCCTTGGTGGTGGCTGTGTGCCATGGAGTTGGTTCCGACTCATAGCAACCCTGCACAAGGTTTCCGAGGCTGTAAATCTTTACAGGAGCAGAAAGCCTCATCTTTCTCCCACGGAACAGCTGGTAGTTTTGAACTGCTGACCTTCTGGTTTGCAGCCCGATTCGTAACCACTACGCTACCAGAGCTCCTTAACATGGCCTTAGGAGAAATAAAACCTCAGTAGTGTCGTGGAAGCATGACTTCTGAACTTCTGAGCAATGCATTTCCTCTTTCAAATCTCCCTGAAGAAATGATTGGCTAAATGTAATCCTCAGGAAGCAAAGGAATTAACTCATGATCAGAGGTTATCAAATAGAAACCAATTAAATTTCCCATGGCATCTGCCAGAGAGAATGACTTTTATTCACGAGGAGGAAGTAATCAATCACCCTGTTTTCTGACAGTCCAGCCGAGACAGGAGCAATTGTCTGTGGAGGACCCTGTTGTCTGTGTGTGTGTATGGGAGCTGGGGTTGGGGGTGGGGGTGGGGGGAAGGCTTGACATTACAAAACAGTTTCACACCATTAAAATAGAGAGCATAAAAGGAGGCATTCTAGAATATTCCCGGCATTTTACTACTCCAGATCCTTACCTGATTAGTCTAGAAGCATAGTATTATTATCATGATTGTGATGTTTTTGTTTAATTGGTTTTTTTTTTGCATTATAACAACCATTGAGTTGAATCCAATTCATGGCGGCCCCAGGTGTGTCAGAACACCCCTCCTGTGAGGTTTCCTTGCCTGCTATCTCTTTTTGTTTTGTTTGATTTTGGCTGTAAAGAACACATTTTTATTTTCAAACCATTCAAGAGGCCAGAAGTCCAAATTCAGAGTGTGGTTTGAGGAGGTCCTTAATGGTCTCTTTCAGCTTCTAGTAACTGAAGATGCTTAACAATCCTGGGCCGGAACACGGGTTCATCTGCCTTCCTGTGTGTCTCTGGGTTCATTCTACAACTTGGTGTTTTGTTTTTAACAATCAAATGTTTTGTTTTATAAGAAATATTTACATTTTTTTTGCATTTTGGGGGGAGCAGTCTGATAACAAAAATTAAACAAACCACTTATGACAGTTGATTAATTGAAGAATTACTATACAGTGATGCAGTTGGGCCGCTAACCTCAAGGTTGGCCATTCAAACCCACCAGCTCCTCCTGGGGATAAAGACAAGGCTGTCTACTTCTGTATACATTTACAGTCTCAGAAGTCCTATAGCGGGTTACTATGAGTGCATGGGTTTTTCCTATTGCTAAGTGCCGTGAACTCAGTTCCAGCTCACAGTGAGCCTGTGCAGGCTTTCCAAGGAGTGGCTGGTGGTCTTGAGTCACTGACCTCGTAGGTAGCAGTCCAGTGCTGATCCTACAGCGAGCGCTACACCAGGACGCCAATGGACTTTAATCCAGTCTATAAAAAAGAAACAGAATAACCAGGGAGTAAGATAGTAGCGTAGTGGTTACGAATTGGGCTGCGAACCTTAAGGTCAGCGGTTCGAAACTACCAGCAGCTCCGCGGGAGAAAGATGAGGCTTTCTACTCCCATAAAGATTTACACCCTCGGAAACCCTGTACAGGGTCACTATGGGTCGGAACCGACTCAACGGCACTTAACAACAACAACAAGATAGCAGGTATACAGTATCATAGGAACCGTTATAGTTACCAAGCAAAACACACACCGTTCACGTGGCTAGCATGAGGTGTTGTTCACTGGTTGTCCAATCAGCTCTTTACTTCTTGTTTTTTTTAACTTTTTGTTGTGAATTGTATGGAAGTTTGCAGAGCAAATGATTAGGATTCAACAATTGAGACACGTTTTGTTTCACGACATTGATTGCAGCCCCCACAGAGTAACATCACTCATCCCGCTTCCTCCCTGTGTTTCCTGCGTCCACTCTTCCTTCCTTCCTGACCCTTCTGACCTCTGCCCTGGGGTCAGGGCTACTCTTGATTTCCAGTGGTTGATGATTCCAAGGAGTACATAGCTCCCTTGTGTACTTGCCCCTTTATAGACCTGTCTATTGTTTTGGCTGGACATTGAACGAGGGGGGTGACTTCATTTCCAGACATGAAGTGTGACCAAGGACCACAGTCTCGGCAGTTCCACCCCTCTCTGGTCAACTAGTAAGCCTGGTCTTTTTATGACTTGGAGTTTCATAATCTTGATGGAATCAGGTTGCCAGGACTTTCTTCTTCTGTATAGGTGGGTGAACTTGAACCACCAAGCATTAGGGACTCTCCCAACTCATGCACTGATGTTGCATTTCAGTTTTCATGGCGGCACCACTAGTATGAACTCAACCTTTGTCTGTTTAGTTTAATTAACTTCATCCTTGGACTTTTTGTACCTCAGTCCACCTTGTCTCTTTTTGTGATCAGTGTCTCCAGGTAAGTCTTTAGCCAGTCTCCACGATGCAACGGCTGTCCTGCCTCTTGACCTCTGAGGTTTAGAAAGAGAGCAAGACACGGGATGATTTAATTACGAGGGTGAGTCTAAATTTACCTGTACTCCAGTTATATTTAAACACCTGTTCATGTCCATGGCTGATGACAGCATTGAGCGTGCATGTGAAATTATTCTGTTGAATGTACTAGTGACAGTGGATTATGTGTCAAATCACTTGAACATCAGCCATGGCTCTGCCTATGAAATCACATGTGACAGACTTGGGTTTTGAAAAGTTTGTGAGACACAGATACCGAAACAGCTCACGGAAGAGCATAAAGCGAAGCGTTTGGACATCTGCCAACAAAATTTGGACCCATACTAAAAGGAAGGTGAAAGTTTCTTTAAAAAATAAAAACTTATTGGTGACAAGACATGGATTCATCACTAGGAGCCTGAGAGTAAATGGAACAGTATGGAATGGAAACATCCTCAATTGCTCACCAAGAAAAAGTTCGAAAGTCAATCATCAGCTGGAAAATGGATGGTTACAATTTTCCGGGATTCTCAAGGCTAGTATTGGAATGCTATCGTGGGTGCTGGAAAAAAATTTCAATAACCAACAGTGTTCCCTACAGGGAGATGCTCACGGAAGATCTGAAGCCTAAATTTCCAATGGAACGCAGAGGACTGCTATCCAAGGGCATTGTGATCTTGCCTGACCATACACACCCACACACCTCTGTCCATGTTATTGGAACTCTGAAAAAACTTCATTTGAGGTGTAAAGTGTCCTCCCTCTAGTCCTAATGTGCTCCATAGGACTTTCACCCGTTTGGTCCCCTGAAATCAGCTCTTTGAGGTCGAAGATTCCCCTCTGATGACCAAGTGAAGACAACGGTGCCTCTGTGGTTCACAACTCAGCCTAAAACATTATTAAAAATAAGGGACTATGAAAGCTTGTGGACAGATGGACACAGTGTATGGAAAAGCAAGGAGGTTATGTCAACAGATAATCTATTTGTCTTCATCTAAAAGTTGATTAAAATAACTTCTACAACCAGAGCGCAGATAATTTATGACTCACCCTCAGCTTTCTTCTCCACTCTATCTTTTCCCTTGTTGGCGAGCACCCCTCATCGACCTGTTAAGTCTCCTGGATTCTATGATATTTTCTGCCCTATCTTCTATGCCTCATGATTTATGAGCTCTATGGCAAGGTCTTTCTTTCCCTTGCTTTTTCAGGACCCAGGGCACCCATTCCTTGCTTAGTGACCATCTCATTATCCGACATTTCACATTTACGACAGTAGTAAGCAATCCACCCTCCCGCTATTGGCACATCTGTGATGTATGTTTGATAGAAAGGAGTGCCAAGGTGTGGAAAGAGAGTAACAGGAATGCTGATTGTGATGATTCTGTACCAACTGGACTGGGTCAAGATCCTCGGTGGTTAAGGAGTGATGTCACTTGACAATTGTGTAGTGATGGGATTTGGCTGTTTTATACTGATACAATCACTCTCTATTTTGTAATCTGATGTGGCCAAAGTCCATTTTGGCATGACAACCTGATCTATGAAATCTAACCATGTTGGTAAATGATGAGACAGTGGTTTCTCATTCTGTTTCTCTACCTCTGTCTTCCCTCCTTTGACTTTTTTCTTCTCTCTCCCTTCATCTCTCGTCTCTCTCCCTCCCTGTCTCTCTCTCTCTCTCTTTCCTTCCATCGTTTTCTCAGCAGGGACCACTCCCTGAACCATGACACCATACTTGGTACAGTGAAAAGAAGGCAAAAAAGAGAAAGCCCCCAGCCCCCAACAAAATGAACTGACCTAGTGCTTACAGCACTGGGTTGTGAGGTGGGCACAGGACCGGGCAGTGCCTTGTTCTGCTGTGCTTGGGGTCACTGTGAGTCTGAACCCATTGTTAATGCCTGACAATAATAATAACGTAATAGAAATACCACAAGGAGGGAGCTTTAACAAACAGACGTTGGTCCGCTCACAGATTAGGAGGCTAGATGTCAGAATTTGAGCACAGGCTCTCAGAGAAGGCTTGTTCTCTCTGTCCACTCTGGGGAAGGTCCTTGTACCTTGGTTCCTAGTGATCTTCATGTGGTGTGTCATCCACCTGCTTGAGTCTCTATGCTGATTCCTTTCTTTATTGATCCCAAAAGTGATTGGTTTAAAACACACTCTACACTGGTAATGAAGGAGCTCTGGTAGCGTAGTGGTTACGAATCGGGCTGCGAACCTTAAGGTCAGCGGTTCGAAACTACCAGCCGCTCCGCGGGAGAAAGATGAGGCTTTCTACTCCCGTAAAGATTTACACCCTCGGAAACCCTGTACAGGGTCGCTATGGGTCGGACCCGACTCGACGGCACTTAACAACAACAACAACAACAACACTGGTAATAGCTTTTTAACCTAACACAGGAAACCCAGTCCCACCTGGGGCTCTGCAGCTCTGTGCTCTACCATCCAGTCTCATCTGAGTCTTAAGAGTTTCTAGATGGTAAATCTTTACAGGAATAGAGTGCCTCAGCTTTCTCCTTCACAGCAGCTGTTGGATTTGAACCACAGGCCTTTCGGTTAGCGGCCTGAAACTATTCTACAGTTCTACCAGGGCTCCTTGGGCCACTCTACCCAGGACTAAACTCCTAGCCATCAGGTCAGTCTCGGTCATAGCAACTCTGCCGTAGGATTTCTGAGGCTGTAAATCCTTATGTGAACAGGTAGCCTCATCTTTGGCCAGTGTACCAGTTGGTGAATTTGAACTGCTATCCTTATGGTTAGCAATCCAATGCTTACTCTACTGCACCCCGGAAGTCCTCTATAACCGCTATTCAGAAACAAACAAACAAACATAAACCAAATCCACCACCTTTGACTGGCTTCTGACTCAGCGAGTTGCCGTAGGGTTTCTGAGGCTGTAAATCTTGATGGGAGCAGGTGGTCTCATTTTTCCCCCTCAGAGCAACTGGTGGGCTTGAACTGCCGACCCTGAGGTTAGCAGTCCAGTACTCATCGACAGTACCCCTGGGACTCCTTCTATAAGCACTGTGTTGTTGTATGATTGTTGGTAAATTCTGTTGACTCAGTCCTGACTCACAGTGACCTGAATAGAGTTTCTGAAGACAGAAACTTTGAACAAATTTACATTCAATGATGGCTTTGAATGAATTTACAGCCCATATTTTTGTTTGACACAAGTCAATTCATCAGACCCAGTATGACGTCATGAGTGATATATTTTCAGTGTCTTTGAACATTTAAAACATCTCCCTTCACTGATTTTGTGTGAGAGGAACATTTTCTAAAGCATGAATTTTATGACCATCTCAACTCGAGAAGAAAGAGTGGTAAATCACCCTAGGGTTTGCTGTGACGTTTACATTTTTTAGCACACGCACCAGAGAACACGTTGTGACATGGGGTAATCAATCTCTGAATTCCTGAGTGTTACTAAAATTCCTCAACTTAACCATGATCAAGAGGAAGAGACCTGCCATTACTGAACATTTCCATCACACACTGTTGTACAAGAGGTCTAATCAAAAAGGGAGAAACTGATGGACAGATTTTCAAATCCCATGGAATCCGGAGTTTCCAGAGCCATGGAGGCTGAACAAACTCCTGAATCTGTTCATTGGACATCAGTTTTCATCCTTAAATCTTTAATCAAATATATCCCTGAAGCCCTCTTTAAACCAAGCCATGTTGCTCTTGTGAGGTGCCGCCAAGTGAGTTCCGACTCATAGGGACCTGATGTACAGCAGAATGAAAACAGTGACTCATAGGGACCTGAGATGTACAACAGAATGAAACGCTATCCAGTCCTGCACCATCCTCACAACTGTGGCTAAGTTTGAACCCATTTCTGCTGTCACTGTACCAATCCATCTCGCTGGGGGTCTTCCTCTTTCTCTCGGACCCTCCACTTGATGAAGCATGATGTGCTTCTCCAGGGACTGGTCCCTCCTAAAAGTACGAGAAATGAAGTGTGGCCATCTTTGTTTCTAAGGAGTATTCTGGGTTTGCTTTGTCCAACACAGATTTGTTGGTTCTTCTGGCGGTCCACGGTGCTTTTGATATTCTTCACTTAGGTCATCACCCAAATGCATCCGTTCTTCCTCAGCCTATGGAAGAATGACAAACACATAAACAAGAGTTGAGTGCAGAGACTGGTCCTCTTTGAAAGGACCACGTACAGTTGAGGGGACCATAGTGGCAGTCTCCTCTCTGGCCTTGTCCTCTGTCCTTCCCAAGGCATTTCTGTATGGCCAGTGCCCTATTTGTGGGCACCACGGCTGTCACATGTCTGTGTCAGGGTGAAGGAGGAGGGGAATGCACCCTGGCCACCACCACCATCCACCCTGCCAGCCCACAAGGTATGTCTGTACACACTGATGCTGTGTGCACACCTTTGCAGAAAGGACTGTCTCCCTCTGCCTGGGAAGACTCCTTCCACCAGGGCTCAGGGAGACATGGTTTCAACCCAAGCTTCAACCCAAGGGCTGGGGGAACCCAGAGCAGACAAACAGCCTTGCTATTAACTCTGTTTCTATATTCCATGTATTATTATGAGCAGTAGGTGTTCTTTGGCGGCATCAAGTTGGTTCTGAAGGATAGTGACCCCGTACACAACAGAACGAAACGCGCCATCCTCACTATGGCTGTTACACTTGAGCCCATTGCTGCCGCCATGGTGCCAATCCATCTTGTTGGGAGTCTTCCTCTTTTTCACTGACTCTCCACCTTTCTGGCGGCTAATTACCTAAGAGCTGTGAATAGGCTATTTATTGTTGTTGTTAGGTGCCATTGAGTCGGCACCGACTCATAGCGACCCTATGCACAGCAGA
>NW_006408536.1:30828808-30832482 GCF_000296735.1 Chrysochloris asiatica
ACAACTTAAGCATCTAGGTGGGATCAAATTGACAAGAGTCATTGGAAAGTTCAGAGAGGAAGCCTAAGGACCAGTGTATTTATGTTAGTGGGAGAAAGACATCTCCAAAATGGAGGCTAAGTAGGGCTACACAAGTCCAAGAACGCCATCAATGCCCCTGAATGGTACCTGGAGAAGCGTTTGGATTTGCATATTCTCAACCAAAACAATCACCAAATAGAATGGATTATTTAAAAAAAAGGAAGAAGATAAACAGCCATACCAGTCTGAACAAACTTCAATCTCATCTAAGAGAAGAAGGAGAAGAGGAAGAGGAAGACAGGGAGGAAGAAGGGGAAGAAGACCACGAGGATGAGAGGGCAATACGTTGAAGACAACTACTTGGTTCTTCATAATTGGAATTGCCCGATGACTTAGTCTGAAGGACGGAAACCCACCTTGTGAGACAAGGAACAAGGGAAAATCGCTTTGATGGTTCAATGCCAGAGGAAATGGTTTTGCGGTAGGTCTAGGGTATCCCTGGGATGGTACCTGAAGAGTGTCCCAATGTTCTCAGCTCTGGCTCATGGGATGCCTTGATGAGAAAAGACACCTCCTTCCTGGTCTGGAAAAATCATGGTTGTGTCATTGAATGCCAAGCACAATGAATGGCTTCAAGAGGAAACATTTGCAGACCATGAGGTGCAGTGAAGATCATGAGTGTTGGTTGTTGACCCTTCTTCTGGGGGGTCCCCAATGTTGCTTTGTCAAGTGCCTGCTATCGAGTGTGCTTGATATTATCCGCCCACGAATACTTGACGTTCCTCTGACTAATGTCTCTCATTCCATGAGCCTTCTTGGGTTGGTGGATGGTTGTGAGAAGCCTGCATGTTATTCTATCAAGATGCAAGCTGGTGAGGTCCAGGAACCACCTGGTTAGAGGTTTCTCCGTCAAAGAGCAGCTCTTTGGAGTTAGAGCACTGCTGCATGTCTGCATTGTTAAGACAGAAAAATAGGAACATCCAACTGGCTTCTTCCAGAATGCGAAGTCCTGCAATCGCATTTTTGTTTTTCCTTATAATGACTGCATTTTCCTTCTCAGAGACTTGGGCTCCGTCTGTGTGTGTGTATGTGTGCAAATAAATGGCTCCTTCGGCAGAATTTCATGTTTCTCCTTGCAAATGTCATGAAAAATTAAAGCGGGGAAATGAAACCTGTAGCTCGCGTCGGCAAACAGCGGGTATCCGTCTGTTTTAGCTGGTGTCAGTTTGCTCATTTGAACAAGTGCATAATGAGATGGTTTTATTATTCCATGACCTTTTGAGGCGCGATGGGCTCCACTTTTGTTCTCTACGATGTCCTTTCCATGAGAAGACTGAAACGTCACTGGATGGTTGGTACGCCGAGGTGTGGCTTTTGACACGATTGTGCCTTGAGTTACATTACAAGGGAGGCTGTTTGTGTTTTGTGTTGTTGGGTTGCAGTCTTTTAGATGGCTGCCTAAATAGAAATGAAAAGAAAATGTTAAAATTCAAGAAGCAGTTTTTTTTGTTTTTCCATCTAAGATAAATACGGAGGTGGCCACTTCAGAACATGAAAACCTCCACCCCCAGTCACTCTATTATTTTCCATCCTACCTTCTCTGTTCCCACCACCTGTCTGTCTTGATGCTGCCACTGGGCCAGTCCATCTTGTTAGGGGTCTTCGTTTCTTTCTCCGACCCTCTACTTTACCAAACAGGATATAGAGGGAGACAGCAACACTAGGAAGGTATGCTCCTTGTGGAATGGTCAATCATTCAAGATCAAATGGGCAACATTTACCTAAGGACACAGTTGAGAAGGGACGGGAAGATGGGTGGACTGAAACCAGGGACCCCCCCCAGGGAGGAAGCAGGATAACAGTTATTGTACGGAGGGGATTGTAATCACTGAGCTGAAACAAAGTGTAGTATTTATTGAATGGAAAGCTGATGATCTTGTCTGTAAACCGTCACTCAATTCACAGTAAAAAGTTGTTTTCTTTTTTTTAAAAAAAGAAGAAAATGAGCCCCGTAGGTTAAAACAGAGCGATAAAATAAAAAACGAGAAAAGAGAATTGTCCCCTATGGAGCCCAGTTCTGCTCTGACCCATAGGGGGCGCCGTGAGTCACAGTTCTGACCAAGTGTCTGTACTGAATTTCTTTCATAGCATGACCCACCTTCTGTTGTTGTCTTGCTGGTTTGTTGATTAGATGGGCTGCGTGAGGGTAGACAGAGCCTGCTGGTACTTGTCTTCATCTATCATCCCCTGTGCCTAGAACCGGGGCTGGCACACACAGTATACACTCCATATGCATTTGGTACGCAATGAGACATTGAGTTTCGGGTATTTGATGTCTGCCAAATCCAAGACCGGAAAGTTTCTCTAGTTAAAAAAGTTCTTTTAAATCAATACTGAGGGGAACGTTTCAGGACACGAAAGCCTTCACTGCACACGTATTGCTATTTAATTCCGACTCTCTATCTACCTGTCCTCTGGTGTGTCCGTTTGTCTGACTGGGCTGGCGTGCATGCTGGCGTGATGTTGGAAGCCACGTTGGCATTATTTCAAATGCCAGCTGCCAGCGGAGCTTCCAGACCAAGAGAAACTAGAAAGAAAGGCCTGGAAATGTGCCTGTGAAAACCCCATGACTCACCGTAGAACTGTGTCGGACAGAGAACTGGAAGATGAGCCCCCTAGGTTGGAAGGCGCTCAACATCCGCAGTGACCACAACCAGGAACGTGAGTCCAGCAAGGGTGTTGAGGATGGTGTGGGACCAGGCCATAATTTAGTCTTTTATCCATAGGATTGCCTTGAGTTGAAGACCTTTGGATGGAAACAAACAAGAAAAACTACAGTCTATATTCAGAGCTGTGTGAAACCACATTCAGATCTGACCAACTCTGTTTTCAGCTCTCAGCTTTGCTGATGTTTGTTCTGTTTTCCTTTACTCTGGGCAAATCTGGACTTTTTGGAGCAGGGATGGGGGCCGACTCTTTGGTCAGGCACAAAGAGAAGGGACAAGCTAAAGCCCTTTTATGATCCCTTCAGGGACAGAGATTGCACACGCTGGTTCTAACATGTCTCCACGTTGGACGCAGGCTCACTGTGCAGCCCCCTTCTACCAGACGTTGACCTGGTTTCTAAAAGAGGATTCATCACAGGAAGTTGGCAGAGCTGACTTGCTTCTTTCTCTTTCAATCATGTGGAATTTATCCTACTGTGGAAATTCTCTTCTGTGTTCCTGATGTGATTTAGCTGAGAACGATCGCGGCAGGGCATCCCTGGTTACTTGAAACTGTCTTTCACAAGTGAAATGAGAGAGGAAGGTCAGAGCATGGAACTGCCAAAGAAAGGGTGTTGAGCAGAAGCTTGTACAATTAATCATGCCTCTTGTGTCCTGCAACCACTCCATGCAACATGTGTGTCAGTTCATATATAAGCATATGGAAGCACTCCGTGTTTCATATATTTGTTAAGTGCTGACCCAAAACAACCCCGCATAGTGTTTCCGAGGAGCGGCTGCTGCGTTTGAACCTCTGACATTGTGGTTCTAACAGACCTTACTGTCCAGTGCATTATCCCACAGTGCTACACACACATATAAAACCATAGCATAGTGCTTAGGAATCATGCTGCGAACAGCAAGGTCAGCAGTTTGAAACTACCAGCT
>NW_006408536.1:30836575-30841133 GCF_000296735.1 Chrysochloris asiatica
ACCTTTACATTTCCAACCCTCACAAGCAGTTCTGATAACAATTATTCATTAGTGTATCACAAGAGACCTATCCTCATTTCATTTCATCAGCCTCACCTAGACAGATTCTACCTTCCTCCAGACCCTCTGAATCTAGGTTCCCTTTTGAAAGCTTGTAAGCCAGTCACTTCTTGCCTGGCATCTTTCATGTTTTAAAGGAGATGTCAGCAAATAAAACCCCTGAGAAAATGGTTACATTGTTTATATGTTTACGAAGATAGCATTGTTTATGAGAACGACCATATATATGTCTTTGTCCAGAGTTGCTACCAGATCATGAAGTAGACTGTCGTGGTGGTTGGTAGGTGATCTCGACTTCATTCTGACACATAGCGAACCAACAGAAGACAACACTGCCCGGCTCTGCGCCATCCGCACAACACTCGCTATGTTTGAAACCCACTGTTCTTCTCATTGAGTCCACCCATCTCATTGAGGGTCTTCTTCTTTTTGGATGACCCTCTAGTTTGCCAAGCATGATGTACTTCGCCACGAAATGATTGCTCCTGATGACAGGTTGAAAGTACACAAAGTCTCACCATCCTCCCTGTTAGGAGCATTTGGGTTGGACGTCTTCCCACATGGGTTTGTTCATTCTCTGGCAACCCATGGGATGTACTATATTCTTTGCCAACACTGAATTATAAAGTAGATTATGAACTCTGTATTCTACCATCCAATGTTTCTTAAGTGCTCTGTTACCATTCCCCTTGTGGTTGACAAAGACACAACAAATCAGGATTCCAGAACATGCTTTGGACGTAGGCTGGTAGGGACAACTGCCTCTCTCCACACAATCTGTAGGGTCCTCCTCCCTTTTGTTTTGCTTACAGAGTCCAGTCGTCCTTTCAGAATTCACCACACACATATGGACATTATGAGTTGCCATCGACTGGGCTCTGAGTCATGGTATTTTCTGGAGGACATGATAAAACGATGTCCAGTCCTGAACCAGCTTCACAATTCTTGGTATGTTGAGGTCATCGCATCAGTCCATCTGATAGAGGACCTCTCTCACCTTCGCTGGCCCTGTTAGTCACCAAACATGATGGCAAGTCAAAGTCTTGGACAATATGTATGGCGGCCAGTTACCTAAGAGCTGTGAATAGGCTATTTATTGTTGTTGTTAGGTGCCATTGAGGCGGCACCGACTCATAGCGACCCTATGCACAGCAGACCGAAACACTGCCCGATCCCGGGTCAACCTCACTACTATTGCCACGCTTGAGCCCATTGATCTTGCCACTTGTCCAATCCATCTCGTCGGGGGTCTTCCTCTTTTTCTCTGACCCTCCACCTTACCAAACATGATATCCTTCTGCAGCGACTGGTCCCTCCTGACAGTATGTCCAAAGTATGAGAGATGAAGTTTGCCCATCTTGGCCTCCAAGGAGAACTCTGGCTGTACTTCTTCCAAAACAGATCTGTTGGTTCTTTTGGCAGCCCATGGTACTTTTAATATTCTCCTCCAACAACATAACTCAAAGGCATCAGTTCTTCTACGGTCTTCCTTATTCACTGTCCAGCTTTCACATGCATATGAATATATGAATATATATGAATATATGAATAGTAGAGTAGGCTATAAGAACCCTAAAAATCAAACAAGGTGTGACAGACTGAGCAAGCCAGCTGGTGGAGCCCAGGTGAGAAGCTTCCTCTGGTGAATGACCAGCTCACTGGTGGGCCACTTGGACTTGAAAGCAAACAGACCATGCCATAGTCTTTGGGCAGCATTGAAAATGATGGCAGAGCTCGGGTCATTATTTTTAAACTCCCCACCCAAGCGGTACCCATGCTTTCTAAACTCAGATGTTGTCAATTCCCACTGTAGGAAGATGAAAAATCAGATGTCAGTATTCACCAAGAGATGTATTCTCGCTATTATTGTTAGTGGTGGTCCAATAGATGCGGATTCTGGTGACCCCTCGGATTCACCAAGACATTTGTTACTGTTGTCATTGTTAGTGGTGGCCAAGTAGCTTCAGACTCACGGTGACCCCTTAGACAACCGAAGGAAGCTTCAGCAGTCCACGTGCCATCTTTCGAATGTTTGTTTTGCTCACGGTGCACTTTTGAGGCTGCTCTGTGTTTTGAGACCCTTCCAACCTGGTGGGCTCATCTTCCAGCTCCATTAGACAGTGTTCTGTTGCGATCCATAGAGTTTTCATCAGCTGATTTTCAAAAGGTTATCTCCAGGCCTTTCTTCCTAGTCTTTCTTATTCTGTTTGTTGTTGTTAAGTGTCATGGAATCCGTTCTGACTCACAGCAACCCCATATAGGGTTCCTGAGGCATTAAATCATTACAGGAGCAGAAAGCCTCATCTTTCTCTCACGGAGGTGCTAGCGGGCTCAAACCTCCAACCTGTAGTTCACAGTCAAGTGCTTATCTGATGGAACCACTGCACTCTGGCTAGCTCTCTGGAAACATGTCTACCATGGGTAATCCTGCTGATTCATGAAACACTAAATACATCGAGTCTAACATTACAGCAACACCCAAGTTATCCCAGGGGGGGAAACTCACAGAAAGGTGGTGGGTTTAAGAGACACAACAATGCTGTTAATGACAAAGGAAAAATTTCAAATCCAAATGGAATCAAGCATGAATGCAGTTTTGAATGTGGCAAATTATTAATCCGCGACAGAAACTTCTACAACTTGGTGGGACTTGGAGACTCAAAAGACCTACTTTGTAAAGGATTGGTTAAAGGGGGGGAAAAAAAGGTATAATTGAGTTTCTTCAAACTGACCCATATCATTCTATTAATTATAGACTCTGCATCGTGTTAGCATACGGAAACCAGAAAATATCTCCTAAGAACTTAGTGATAGACATGATATTGGTCAATAAATATAGTATCTCTGTTGGCGCTCATATATAACATCTAGCTATATGGCATTTAGAAAGTTGATAGATTTGAAGGTATGATCTTCAAAAACAAAGAGCTTTTAATAAGCATCTCTGAGGAAGATTATCAACATGAGAGTGAATTCTGAAAATGCCTGAGACTGACGGGTTAAAAATAGATAAAGAGAGCAAAAGACACTTATGTAATTGCAGTGGATTTTCTGTTATAGCCGAAAGGCACAGCCACAAGATGCTCTGAAAAGACAGAAAAACCAAACATCCCTGGGACCCATTAATTCTGCTCCCTATTTACCTGGGAGAATATGTCTTATTTGTCCAATCAAAAGTAATTGCACCCTTTGAGTACATTTTAAATGTTTTTGGATGCAAACTAAGAATTTAGGAGAAGCCATTACAAATGTTATATCCGCCCCTGTCAAAATAAACGAATGAAGTGATGAAACAGCTTGGCTTGCACTCCCCCAATTTAATTGCCAGATAATTCTGCTAGAGGCCCGATAATCCTGCGCACAGGAACGCAGATGAGAATATGAACAAGTCTATTTATGAGCCTGTGTGTACAAGTGTCTGCCTCTCTATGTGAGTGTTCTTGTTAAGGGCTTTCGAGACAGTTCCGACTCATAGCCACCTGTAAAAGGTTTCCAAGGCTGTGCATAATGGCAGAAACAGAAAAGCTCATATTTCTCCCTCACAACAGCTCGTGGACTCAAACCGCTGACCTTGTGGTTTACAGTCCTGTTCTTATCCTACAGGGCCACCACACTCCCCCTCTATACAATGCTGTTGTTGTTGGTAAGGGTGTTCGAGTGTAGGATTTCCAAAGAGCGGCTGGTGAGCCTGAACTTGCAGTCCAGCACATGTCTTTAACAACTCACAGCACCACGCCTGAACTCTGCTATATAATGTTCTTGTTGTTGTCAAGTACCGTTGAATCGGTTCCGGCCCATAAAGACCCTGTATAGGGTTTCCAAGGAGTGGCTGCTGAGTTTGAACCACCAACCTCGTGGATCAAACCAATTTTGTAGTCCAGCATATTAACCCACGGAGCCGTGTTAAACAACGTTGACCTCAACTTATGCTGATCAACGGTTGCCGATTTGTTGCTGTGAATGGGCTGCAGTTCCTCATTGGCTTTTATTTCGGATGCCGTGCTGTCTGATGGATGGAAACATCACCTGTCTATTAGTGTGTTGTCCTGTGATGGCTTGCTTACATGTTGCTGTGATTCTGGAAGCTACTCCATTAATATTTCAAATGTCAGCAGAGCCGCTCATGGTGGACAGATTCCAGAAGACTTTTGAAACTAAGATAGACCCAAAAGCCTGGAGACCTACTTCACAAAACCAGCCAGTAGAAAATGTATGAATCCCAATAGAAACCACTACGTATGAAAAATCATCCACTGAGAACCCTGTGGGCACAGTTCTACTCTGACACACATGGGGAAACCAAGAGTAGAATCTACTTATGAAAACTCATCCACTGAGAACCCTGTGGAGCACAGTTCTACTCTGACACACATGGGTGCACCATGAGTGGGATCTACTTATGAAACATCATCCACTGAGAAGAACCCTGTGGAGCACAGTTCTACTCTGACACACACGAGGACAACATGAGTGGAATCTACTTATGAAAAATCATCCA
>NW_006408536.1:30842868-30847817 GCF_000296735.1 Chrysochloris asiatica
TCATACTTCACAATATTGTCCATAGCTTGTCATGATCCACACAATCAAAACCCTTTGCATAGTTAATAGTGAATTTTGCCTATTGTTGTTGTAAAGTGCCATTGAGTCGAATCCAACCCATAGAGACCCTGTAAGGGTTTCTGAGGAGCAGCTGTTGAGCTTGAACCGCGCCAACCTTGTAGTTGAAACAGCTTTGCCGTCTGATGTATTAACCCACAGCGCCACACCAGGACTCTAATTTTGCCTACAGAATGCTTCAATATTGCAACTTGAGGCTTGAATTTTTTTCTTCAGTCCTTTCATCTTGAGAAATGCTGGCTGTGTTCTTCTGTTTTGGTTTTCTCATTCTAGGTCTTTGCACATTTCATTATAATTCTAGAAGAACAAAGCCACGGGCCTTGAGTCTAATCGAACTGATGGAGACCCTGATGGGAAATATTGACCTGTTCCTTAGGGTTTCCATGGTTGCAAATATTTATGGCAGCAAAGTCTCTTCTCTTTCTCTAGTGACTTGTGGGTTTCAACAGCCATCCTTTCACCTAGCAGTCGGACATGTAATCCACTGTGCTGCCACGGTTTCTTAGAAGAAATGAGCATGCTATGATTTCGTCCCATGGCATTCATAACTTCCCAACTGGGGTGAGGAAGCTTTGGTGTTTGAGATACAAAGAACGTATAGAGGTTTTCCCTAAGTGAGTGTTAGTTTGTGGTAGACCTGGGACAGAAGTATTGCCATTGTTGGGTGCCATCAAGTCTATGTCAACTCGTGGTGCTCCCATGTGACACAGTAAACCTCTGCCATAGGGTCTTCTAGGAGCAGATTGCCCCATCTATGTCCTAGTGGGTCACTGGCTGGGTTACAACTGAAAACTTTTTGGTTAGTAGTCAGATGCTTACGCATTGTGCCACCAGGATTCCTTGGGGTAAATAAGAGACCCTGTGTTTGTGAGGTCTGGGTTCAGCGTCTGTGGGATATGTTTTGATGGCCACTTCTACAGATGAACCGATTATTTTGTGGGTTGCCCTGAGACTCTCCTCATATGGCCAGTGACTTGAAGTGAGCGCAGTCTTAAAGCAGGTAGCCACTGGAATCTAAAGTAGGAAGGGCACAGAATGGGTTGACTGGTTCAGAAGAGAAGCTTCGTTTATAGTGTTGTTGCTGGGGGCCATCAATTCGGTTCTTACTCACAGCAACCCTGTGCACAACCGAATGAAACACTGCCCGCTCCTGCTCCATCCTCACAATTGGTGCCATGTTTGAGCCCCTTGTTGCTGCCACTGTGTCAATCCAATTTATTAAGGGTCTTCACGCTTTTTACTGACCTTGTGCTTTACCAAGCATGACGTCCATTTCCAGGGAATGGTCTCTCCTGATAACATGGTCCAAAGACATGAGACCCAGTCTCCCGCCTCCTTTCATTTGTAACAGTAAAGAGGGATGCACAGGTGCTGCTGTGCTGGGACATTTAAGCTTGAGTTATTACACTCATTAGAAGAACACACTCTGTGACCAGTGGTTTGTTACTTTTATTGCATGAACCACACAAACCGTGTTGTCTGTAAAAGGCACTTATTCACTAAGTGAAGATGTTTATTCAGAAAAATAGTGTGTGTAATAATAAAATTGGCAACGAAGTGTGCATGACAGGTAATGATGTGAGGCAGCACTGATGAGCTTATGTCTTCATCAAAAGAACCCTCTGTAGAAGATTGAATACGGAATCTTTCTACTTGTTTCCTGTCTGTCTGTCCATCCATCCATCCATCCATCCATCCATCCGTCCATGCATGCATCTTAAATATCTATCTATGCCTCTGTCTCAATGTTTCTTCCTTCATACTTTCCTTTTATGTCTCTCTCTATCCATCCATCCACCCATCCATCCACCTACCCACCCATCCATACAACCATTTATTTATTATATCAGTTAATCTATCTATCTATCTTTCCATCTGAAGGAGCTCTGGGTGCATAGTGATTACAAGTCAGGCTGCTAACCGCAAGGTCAGCATTTTGAAAATACCAGCGGTCTTGTGAGAGAAAGATGAGGCTTTCTGCTCCCGCAAAGCTTGACAACTTTGGAAACCTTATGCTGGGTCACTATGAGTTGGAACCGACTCCACGGCACGTAGCCACCACCACCATCTTTTCATCTATGGATTGATCAGTCTATCTACCTATCTATCCAACGATCTGTCTTCATCCACTAATCTTCAATATCTATCTCAATGTTTCTTTTTTTCTTCCTTATTTCTTTCCATCCATCTATCCATGCATCCACCCATCTATCACCAATCTATCATACCTATCTATCCATCCATCTCTTCATTCAGCCACCCCACCCACCTATCACATGTCTCATATCTCTCCTAGCCTCCATATACCTATTTATCTCATTGTATCCCAAAGTCTGGAGCTCCCAGCATATACCCTCACTGATGGGTATCTTCTCAGAGTGCTGGGCACAGGATTCTCACTAGATGTAACAGAGTTAGAAATCAAGAAGTCCTCATAGTGGAGAAGTAAAAGAACCTGGAAAATGATCATTTTCTAACTGAAAACTTCTAGTGTAATATGTTTCCACAGTACCAGTTTTCATTACTACTGTGTATTTTTAGTTTCAAAAACATGCTACGTTTTCATGGGCTTCAATGAAGTTCAAAGAACCAATGTAGAGTTTTCATCTTTAAGTTGTGCTTAGACCAGCATCTCCTTTCTCCCAAAGAGAGAGAAAAACACAGACACAAAGAGATGGCCGCCTCCACTCATATGAAATGCACCCTTTGCTCTACGACTTGGTGAACTAAGGACACGGCCGTTTGTGCATTCTGCACTTTTGAAGTAGCGTGCTGCACCAAGAAGCCCCATCTGTTCAAAAGTCCTGATTCTCACCAACCTGATTTTCCCAACGTTGCCTCCCCTAATCACCTCACCTTAGCTCCTGCTGAGCTCTCTTTCAAGTGGATAATGTAAGTCAAGAGGGCCCCCAGTAAGCCCTTGTTACAGCATTTTCTTCTTACCCTTTTCTCATCCTGACCCTTCCTTTCCTACTGATGTAGAAAAGAGCGATGCTTTTTGGATGCAAGAGAAAGGTATCTTAGGTCATCTTGAGAAACAGAACTCGATACTGCAAGTACCAGAGTTTTCCTTTGTTCTTTTCTCCATCCGTCCTAAAGTACAGGTTCGGGGATCCCAAGCGAAATATCAATGTCAGATTTTGCTCCGATAACATGTCACTTCTATGTGAAAAAAGATTGAGAGACATGCTTCTTGTGGCATGTGCTTGTGTTTCTAACACACTGAAACAAAAATAATCAGCCCTTTTTGCTGGGAATTTGCATTTTTCTCCCTCAGGGAAACTTTCTCCCTCAACCTGTATTCTCCACTTGACGTTAACAAGTAAGGCAGCTTCATCCCTGTCAGTCCCGTTGATTTCAAACGTCACAGAGTGCTAGGAGGAGGGAAAATTCTTATTGGACTTATGGGGAAAGCATACCAGCTAGGAATCTAGATGCTACTTACTGAAAGTCTCTAAGTCACAGTTCAGGGAAGTGAAAGTTCTTGTCCCATCCCTCTGATATTTCTTCATGTTGTTGGTCCAAGAGGACTTCACAAAACTCCATTCAATTTTCCTATGAACTTTTTGAATTCTCCCATGTCTCATATCTTTGGGGTATCTCATGCAGACAGTGAACGTGCGGGCTGCTAACTGAAAGGCTGTAGGTTCAAATCCACCCAGAGGCAGCTGGGAAGAAAGATCTGTTGCTCTACTCCTGAAAATCCAGTCAATGAAAACTTTATGGAGAACAGTTCTACTCTGATGCATATGTGGTTGCTGTGAGTTGAAGTCAGGTCAAAGACAAATGGCTTAAAAGCTAGCTTATCTTTAGGTGAGGCTTAAACAAATTATTTAAATGAGGATAACAGAAAATAACACCCAACTTAATGACTTCAGAGAGATAATCATTTGAACTGGAATTGAAGGAATAAGGAAGTACTTTGCTAGAATGTGAAACCTCCTTTGCACACGTCACTAACAGTCCAGACACCTAGACACCCCATGTGACACGTGAAACACCAGGTATCAGCAGCAGGTGGAAGCTCACCTGTGATGCTCTGCAACACAGAGGCCAGGTACACCTTCCCTGAGCTCTGAGACGTGCTCACATGCTCCTCAGCAGGACCTCGTAAGTGAAAAAGTGTAATGTATTAATATTCATTACGTACCGAGAGATCAATGAATATTCATTATATAGAGACAGATTAATGTGATGGATGGATGGGTGGATGCATGCCTGCCTGGATGAGTGGCTGGAGAGAGACAATGAATAGATAGATAGGCAGGTAGATAGATAGGTATATTGTTAAGTGCCGTTGTCTCAATTCTGACACGTAGGGACCCTTTATAAAGTTTCTGAGGTTTGTTTTTCAACCATGGAGTGGATGGTGGGCTTGAACCACTGACTTTGGGGTTTGCAGTCGAGAGCTTATCCTACAGATCTACCACACTTCCTGATAGATAGATAGATAGATAGATAGATAGATAGATAGATAGATAGGTAGATAGATAGATAGATAGATGAATAGTTGAATAGATAGATGGATAGATAGGTAGGTAGGTAAGTACGTAGGTACGTAGGTAGGTAGGTAGATAATAGATTAATGAAAGATAAGTAGGTAGACGTTGTTGTTGTTAAGTGCTGTCGAGTCAATTCCGACCCCTAGCAATGCTGTATAGGGTTTCCGAGGCTGCAAATCTTTACGGGAGCAGAAATCCTCATCTTTCTCCCTCGGAACTGCTGATAGTTTCGAACTGCTGGCCTTGAGATTATCAGCCCGATTCGTAATGTGTTAAAGGAATGGATGAATGGATTGATGTTGGATAGATAGATGAATAGATAGGTATGTTGGCAGGTAGATAGATGGATAGATAGATAGATAGATAGAT
>NW_006408536.1:30847917-30854461 GCF_000296735.1 Chrysochloris asiatica
GATAGATAGATAGATAGATAGATAGATAGATAGATAGATAAACAGGTAGTTGGATAGATGGATAGATGAAAGGCTGGATAGTTGGATAGATAGATGTGATAGATAGATAGACAGACACACACACACACACACACTGCTAATGCATTGTCTGAAAGCAGGCAGTCCATTCTGGGTCAGTATCTTCAAGACTAACAGAGTCCCCCTTCTCCTATGGCAGGTGTCCCAAATGCAGACTAGAGAAGAATGCTCCCTGTCAGGTGAAACCCTATTTGAGTTGCGCTCCTGAATTCTGGATTCTCTAAAACTCCAGGGAGCCGCAGGGTGGCAGTGAGAGCCGTTCTTGTCTTCACATACGTCTTTCTGAACGCTTGACCGGCACAAGATGGACATATTGGTAAAGATCACAGGATAAGAGTTGCACTGGGTTACTTTCAGCGCTCTTCATAAGGCACAAAGCTCTGCATACATGGAAGGGACTAGAGGCCAAGCAGACCCCAACCTAGTGTCAGCCAGTCAGTAACCATCCGTGGTGGCCTCTGTGCTGTAAAGTGGAGGTGGTCAGTGGGGTTTCCAAGGCCGTAGTCTTTTGCTGTTCTTTCTTCCTTGGTGGGTTCCACTGGGAGGATTTGAACCACAAACCTCCTGGTTAGTTGCGACAGTTGAGGTTTTGTGTCAACTTGGCGTGGCTAGGATCCTCAGAAGTTTAGCAATCCAGATGTAGTTACCATTCACATGAAGAGGTCTGATAGGATGTAACCACCTGCCAAGATCTGATCTGATGTGATCAACTCTGATCTGAAGTCATCCTGTGTGTGGTAAATCCTCACTTCCAGGATGTTAGGGAGGTCAGATGCAATCTGCAACATGAGATTGCATCTCTGGTCAATCTCTTTTGAGATATGAAAAGGAGAAAGAAGTAAGCGAGAAAGAGGGACCCACCGTCCCCAAGTCATAAGAGCTAGGAGTGGAGAGGAGTGGAGTGCATCCTTTGGATCTGAGGGTGCCCCACCCCCACCCCGCCACCTTGCTCTGAGAAGCTCCTAAATCCTGGTGAGACACACAGAGCTCTCCCAGGAATGTTGGGGCTACAGATGCTGAAAGGAGACCAGAACGTTTCTCCAGAGTCGGTGCTCTGAGTTTAGACTTCTAACCTCCTAAACGCTGAGACAATACACTTCTGTTTGTTAAATCCACCCTCCCCCTCTTTGTGGTATTTCTGACATACCAACAGCAGAAGGCTAAGGTAACATTCCAGTAAGGTAACATACTGTTGACAGCATCCAGGAGCCTCAAGGTGGTTACAAGAGTGTCTGTCCAATACTGTAGGTCACAGTGAAGACTGCGCTCGTAACTCTAAGTTTGCAAACACATGGCTTCCCATCCCAGCCAAAGCTCTGTTTAACATAAGGATCCGTGCTTTTCGCTTACTATTTCTAAGTTAAGTGCTCACTGTTAACCGACAACCAGTCCTGGGGAGGAAGATGTGGCCATGTGCTTCTGTAAAGGTTTTACAGTCTCAGAACCCCCATGGACCTGTTCTTCTCTGTGCCATGAGTTGGAATCGACTCGATGGCACCGTGACTGGGGAGTTTGGTTTGGTTTGGGTTTTCGTGTGTGTTTATTTCTTCTGTCAGCCTACAATGCAAGCTCCTTTGCTGTTGTTGTTGGGAAGTGTTGTCAAATCAGTTTCAAATCATAGCAATCCTGTATAGGGCTTCCAAGGAGCGGCTGGTGAGTTTGAACCTCCTGACAATATGTCCAAAGTATGAAAGATGAAGTCTGGCCATCCTGGCTTCCAAGGAGCATTCTGGCTGTACTTCTTTCAACACAGATGTGTTTCTCCTGGAAGTTCATGGTACTTTTAATATTCTTCTCCAACACTATAACTCAAATGGATCAATTCTTCTAAGGTCCTCCTTACTCCTTACCCAACTTTGACATACAACATATGTTATAGATTTCATATAATATAATTCCTCTGTTTGTTTTCTATGATATAATCTACAGATATTGATCAAAACACAGGAAAATTAAGCATTAAGACATACAATGAGTTTACAAGTAATAAATTCAGCCAAATAATTGGCTTAGTTCACATTGTCTTCCCAAGGACACCATTAGCATATTGAATTGAGCACTTCAGTTTGTTTCTTGTCATTCTTGGCCAAACTGCTTACTCATATTTAGTGCAAAGTGTCTTGGTCCAATATTTCAAGGAGGGTCTATAAGGAAACTTACATGCATCCAGCACCATCGATATGCAAGAAAAGAAAGAAAAAAAACATCACGTAGCATCTTTGCTGGAGCCCTTTGGACTTAAAATGCACAAAAACGTCTGGCTTGTGTTTACTGCCGTTGAGTTGAGAAACCTTACTTATTTCCAGTATTTATATACGCATTTAAAGCCAAAGTCTAAAATCCCCCCTTTCAAAAGCGAGTGTTTTTGCCTTCTAAAAATATCACATCATTATCTATTTCTTAGACAACTCGAACTGAATTGTGTTTTTCTCCATTGTAGCCTATTTGCATTTTTATACATCTTTGTTTTCAGCACTTCTGAGCCGTGGCTCTAATAATACATCGCTAGGATGGATCCATTTGAAACTACCTGAGGCTGCCCCAAGCATATCTGATGGCTCTGAAAAACACAGGGAGGATTTCTACTTTCTGGAAGTGGACAAACAAAAACCCCAGTCAAGTACAGATTTTTTAAAGAAAAAGGAAGAAATGACACTTGAATTGCAGAAGTTTTTGCAGGCTATGTTCTTAACGTAGCCAGCAACTCAAAAGTACCCATCTTCATTCTCCTTCCCTGCCGGCCTCTTTCTTTATCTCGTTTGTCGGTGCTGTCCGCCATAGGAACCTTGGTTGGTACCACCCGGAAGTGTGTTTCTGCAGAACTAGTATACAGACCATGAGACAGCAGTTATAACAGAAAAGGACACAATTTACAGTCTACCATCAGGAAGGGTGGACACCAGAGTTGTGTTCTTTCACCATATCTATTCAATCTGTGTGCTGAGCAAATAATCTGAGAAACTAGACTGTGTGAAGAAGAATGTGGCACCAGGAATGGAGGAAGACTCATTAGCAACCTGCGATATGCAGAAGATACAACCTTGCTTGCTGAAAATGAAGAGGACTTAAAAGACTTAGTGATGAAGATCAAAGAGCACAGCATTAAGTATGAGTTGCACCTCATTGTAAGAAAACAAAAACCCTCATCAATGGACCAATAAGTACATCATGATCAATGGAGAAAAGATGGAAGTCGTCAAAGACTTCATTGGGCTTGGATCCACCATCAGCACTCATGGAAGCGCCAGTCAAGAAATCCAACATCATATTGCATTGGGTACATCTACTGTACAAGAACTCTTTAACGTGTCTCCAGGACAGAAGGCCACAGCTTTTTCTTGCAGAGTGACTTCAGGCCAGAATGTAATCAGTGTGCCTTCAGGACCCCTTTACATAGAGAGACACACATCCACGGACAAACACATATATGGTGGTGTTTTTGTCATTCAGTAAGTTCTTCTACCAGGACCCCTTTACACGCACACACACACATGTACCCATATATACACACATGTGTATGCTGCTGTTTGCTACCATCCATTCAGCTCTGACTCCCGGTGACGTTGTGTCTAGCAGAAAGAAACAGTACCTGGTCCTATACCACCCCCACGATCCTTGGTCTTCTCCCATCTCTGGTTGCAGCCACCGTGTACGTCAACTGGGTGATAGTGTTGGGGGAATGTCTCATCTTCCATCAGTACACCAGACAACATTCTATTGTGAATCACATGGTTGCTATTGGCTGGCTTTTGGAAGGAGATCACCAGGCCTTTATTCCTAGACTGTTTTAGTGTGGGAGGTCTTCTGAAAACCATCCACTATGGGATGACCACACTAGTGTTTGAAATTCCCATGGCACAGCTTCCAGCATCACCGCAACACACTGTCCCCATGCTACGACAAACTGACTGACAAGAACATGTGTTTTGTAGTTGTTAGGTACAATCGAGTGGGTACCGATTCATAGCAACCCTATGCACAACAGAACAAAACACTACCCGGTCCTCAGCCGACCTCACAATTGTTGCCACGCTTGAGCCCACTGATGCTGCCACTTGGCCAGTCCATCTTCCTCTTTTTCTCTGACCCTCCTCCACCTTACCAAACATGATATCCTTCTCCAGCAATGGGTTCTTCTTGACAATATGTCCCAAATATGAGAGACAAAATTTGGCCATCTTGACCTCCAAGGAGCGTTCTGGCTGTACTTTTTGCAACACAGATTTATTGGTTCTTTTGGCAGCCCCTGGCACTTTCAATATTCTCCTCCAACACCATAACTCAAAATCACCAATTCCTCCACAGTCTTCCTTATTCACCGTCCAGCTTTCGCATGCATATGAGGTTATTGAAAACACCATGGCTTGGGTCAGGCGCACCTTAGTCCTCAAGCTGATACCTGTGCACTTCAACACTTTAAAAAGGTCTTGTGCAGCAGATTTGCCTAATGCAATATGTCGTCTGATCTCTTGACTGCTGCTTCCATGAGTGTTGATAGTTGATCCAAGAAGAATGAAGTCCTTGTCAACTTCAATCTTTTCTCCATTGATAAGAATGCCGTTTATTGGTCCAGTGGTGAGGATTCTTGTTTTCTTTGCATTGAGATGTAATCCATACCAAAGGCTGTGTTCTTTGATCTTCATCAGTAAATGTTTTAAGTCCTCTTCACTTTCAGCAATCAGGGTTGTATCATCTGCATATCACAGGTTGTTAATGAGTCTTCCTCAAATCCTGAAAAATGTGGCATCAGGATTGGAGGAAGAACATGCGTACATACATACAAATAACATATACCTTTAAACACACACACACTGAGATAAAAAAAAAATAGAAGAATGTTAGTCCTGACAATGTACTGAATGTCTAAAAGCAGAGTAACTTGTAGGGATGACGGTTCCAGAATCGACGAGGATCTAGATAGGAGTGTTTTATACAGTCATATACACTCCTCATGTGGCGCTGTAGGATCAGCACTGGACTGTGAACCACAAGGTCAGCAGTTCAAGGCTACCAGTTGCTCCTCAGAAAGCCTATACTGGATCGCTCTGAGTCAGTACCAACTCTACAGCACTTGACAACAACAACAACATACATAACTCATATATGCATATGGGTGTGTGGGTATTTGCACATATATAAATCACAGCAGAACATATGCTAGAAGCACTTTATAGCATTATATGGATTAAAAAACCCTGTTAATCACGCTGAACTTTGCATATATATATATTGATCTAACCTCTTGAGTTCTACAAACGGAACTTTGCCAGTAAAACGAAAGCTAATGAGTTTCTGAAATCAAGCTGACATCTGACCTTTGAACCGATCCTCAGTGGCAATTCAAAATAACATGGACAACCTTCAACATAAGTAGCGAGTCTGATTCCCTTATTCAAGATGTCGCTAGTTCTTTGAAGATCCAAATCAGAGATGTTTAAAACAAATATTGTCTGTTGGAGAACAGAGAATCAAAACTGATTGGTATGCAATTATGAGTCAGGGATAAAATACACGGCACTGCATTTGCAGAGTGAAGTAGTTCTGAACAGACTTATAGCTGGGTTTAAAAAAAAAACGGGGCTGCAACAGATAGACCATTGATGAGCTGCACTGTGCATTTCTGGTAAAGAACTTGCTGTTGTATGTTTTATTGCACTCTCATCAGGTAGAGTCGTCCACTTTGTCTTATTTGCATGTACCTGTTGCTGTAGAAGATGATTCATTTGCTTTTTTCTTGAGCAATGAGAGGTGCAGTATGCATGAAGACTTCATATAGTTTAGGGCCAGGCTGTCTTTTCTACCTGCTAACAATTTCATATATAAGGAGCTCTGGTAGCGTAGTGGTTACGAATTGGGTTGCGAACCGCAAGGTCAGCAGTTCAAAACTACCAGCTGTTTCGCGGGAGAAAGAAGAGGCTTTCTGCTCCCGTAAAGATTTACAGCCTTGGAAACCCTGTACAGGGTCACTATGAGTCGGGACCGACTCCACGGCACATAACAACAACAACAACAATTTCATATAGTTCCATTGTAGGTGATTTCACTGGCTTTTGTGATTCTCTTTTTGTACCAAAACAGATGTTCAGATGGAGGTAGTAATGCCCACCTCACTAGTAATTGTATAAATCCATGAGGTTAGAAACACACACATATGTGAATAAGTTTCAGTGGAGTTTCCAGACAAAGAGTAGGAAGAAAAGCCTGGTGATCTATTTCTAAAACCCGGCCAGTGAAAACCTTATGGACCACAACAGAACCTCGTCCTATAGAGAGCTGGAAGAAGAGCCTCCGAGGCTACAAGTTCTTACAGTAAATGCAACTTTGGGTTTGAACATTCCTCGTGATTGTTAAGACAGTGCAGAGCCACACAAGGCATTGCTCCGTAGTGAATAAGGCCTTCCTGAGCTGGAGCTAACCCAGTGTCATCTCAACAACAAGCTGCCTTGAAAGCTAAACATATGGGAGC
>NW_006408536.1:30854946-30858351 GCF_000296735.1 Chrysochloris asiatica
TGGGATCTACTCATGAAACATCATCCACTGAGAACCCTGTTCTACTCTAACACATGAAGGTGTCCTGATTCATTGGTCACTAGATGGAAAGTTTTGTCTTCCACCACTGTTTTCTGCAGAGTGTCAGCTCATTCTGTCATTGGGATTGATCTCCTATGACAACTCTGGAAGTATCCTTGATTTATCACATTCATTGACAAGGTCAAATTCATGTCAGTCTTCGTATAAAGAAGCTATGACATCTCCACGTGCAAATTCAAATTTTAAATGGGAAACTCTCGTGGCATATGGAGAATGGACATGCGATCAACAGCTATGAACCTGACACACATGGACTTCTTCCAACATTCCCTGGAAGGGCCGGTTTCACTGTAGATGAAAGAGGGGAACACTTTGACCCCTTGTAGACACACACACACACACACACACACACACATCCGCCTAGCAGACAACTCAAAGGGCCCAGTCCTCCTTGCAACTGACTCTGCTTGTCAAGAAGGAAAGCTGATACATTTTCAAGTGGCTTTAAAACAAAATTTCCAAAAATGTACATATTTTCTTTTGCAGAGAACAGTAAATATTTTGGAACGATGCCATGTCTTAATAAACAGAGCACCCCAAAACTCTCACTGCTTCCGAGTTCATTCCAACTGATAACAGCCCTACAGGCGAGGAGAGAATAGTCCTGTCAGATTGTCTGCACTGCCATCTTTATTTCTCCCTCAGAGCGGCTGGTGGGTTTGAACTAGCAACCTTTCATTAAGCAGCCAAGCATGTAATGAGTATACCACCAGGTCTCCTTACTTAATGGGTATCGGGTTTCACTTTAGGGTGATGAAAAAATTCGGAAACCAGATTGTGGTGCTAATTGGAATAAGTTGTGGTTTTACTTTTTAAAAAAACAGAGCAGCCTGTTGTCCGTGAGTCCATTCTAAGTCCCAGTGACCCTGGAGGACACACTCAAACTGCCCCTACATAGCATTTCCAAGGTTATCATCCTTCCAAAAGCAGACAGACATATCTTCTCCCTTGGAGTGACTGCTGGGTTTGAACCACTGACTTTCCAATTAGCATCCAACTTCTTTAACTTGTGTGCCACCAAGAGTCCTGAAGGGAGACCCAGATTAGTGTTAAAACTGAGCTGTGATCTTGAAGTGATTAACTTGCAAGGTGGATTCAAAAAGTTCATGGAAAAATGAAATAGATAATGTAGTTTTTCCAGAAACTATTTCTGAAACCCCTCTTTCAGGCTTTATTTGCTTAGGATTAAAACTGTTTTTCTCTCCTTTTGGTTAACCAAAGCCTATCATACATCCACTTACCTTTCTTCCGTTAAAAGTATTTTATCTGAATAAAGTCTCAGTGACCACACTGGGCTAAGCAAAACAAATCATTGCTTAGTAAAGTACACACTTCTAGCGTCAGTACGTTGGCATAAAGCCATGATTTGTTTTCTGTGACGGTGTGTTTACAGGTCACGATAAATCCCATTAATGACCCTCAGGTATCTCACTTTGCAATGCCACCCCTACTGTAAGATTGAGCAGTTGGAGGTCTTGTCAAACGATTTATGATATCTCTTCATCAACGGAGAAAAACCACAAGCTAGTGGGCAGAGAGGTGGCTCTGAAGACAATAAAGTAAATTCAACCAGTAATTAGCTATAAATAGCACTTACGGAGTTATTGCTATATTCATTATGCCGAGAGCCCTGGTTCATATTGCCCAGGCTGGCATAGAATGAGTGATTTCGTCCTCTCTGTCGAGCAGGATATTGCAAGAGTTAGCAATTTACGCACAAATGGAGTAGACTAAAATGGTCGTTTATTTCTCCCAATACCTCCTTTGGGGGTCCCATTTTCTCCCTTAATGGGGACGTGGTATATTTTTGTTTCCTAGTGCTTATATTTCTAATACAATGAAAACCTTGATGAGTTTCAGAAGGCAGTCAAACGAAGCTATACATTTTTTATATGGGTTGCATTTGAAAAGTACTTTTGTCTTTTATTAGAGGGTAACTCTGTAAGTGAATTTAGTTTGGCCGGTCGAGCAAAATACAAAGAAGAATCCACAGTCCTGGGAGAGAGAAATGAACGAGGAACGGAGAAGCAATAATCCCTTATGACGCATGGGACTCGATGGCTCTGGACATCTCCACGTGTCTTGATATCTGACATCCACCTCTCAGCTTGCTGAATGTGCTCCTTTTCCATCTTGTAAGAGATTGGTTCAAGACACACTTTACGTTAATCCTACCTGGTTAACATCAACACACCCATTCCCAGGTGGGCTTATAGCATGAGGTGTGTTACTCTTCTTACTAGGTAGCTCCAGCTGGTTCCAACTCATATCAACAGAGCAAGACACTACTGGCCCCTATGCCAGCCACACCGCTGTGACGTTGGAGCCCAACATTGCAGCACTGTGTGAATCCAGCATTTGGAACGTCTTTCTCTTTTTCACGGATCCTCTGCATTACCAAGCATGATGTCCTTCTCCAGGGACTGGTCTCTCTTGATATAACCATAGGCCTAGAGGTTAGAATTTACAGCACATGTTTTCCGGAGGAAGCAACTCAATCCATGGTTATTTTCTAAGGATAAGAGAAGTTGTTCACATGCTTCGTAGACAAACAGGGATGTGGTCTTGGTCATCTCAAGTATCTCCACTCCCTCGTTTCAGTGGAAATCCATCATTCGAACACAGGTCTGAACCCTCCCCTCCCTTGTGGCCCCTACATGAAAAGAACAGGGAGAAAAGCTCCTAACTCCCAGCTAGGTCTTCTCTTGCTGGAAATGTAATCCCAATCAAGAGAAGCATCTGAGAGAGTTGAGCTTGAGGGTCGCACACTGAAACATATGTCTCTGCACATGGTCCATATGCTATGATCTTTTACAGAGGCAAGATTCCCAGGGAACCATATGGTTTTCCTAAGTCTCGAGTAAAGTTCACCAAAGGCCTTGCACAGCAGGCCAACCCTCCAGTCAACCAAAGTGCTGCCAATACCTGAGGAAGCCCCATCTCGACTTCTGTTGCCTACTGGGTATTGGTGGTCATCCACGTTTATAGGCTAACTCTTAGTCAATGCATTGTGCATACCTTGCGATGCAAATTGCATGTTAAGAGGAGAAACCCTGGCAGCAAACTGGTTAGGCATGGGGCTACTCTCTAACAGGCTCAGGTTCCAGCCCACCCACCTGCGCTGCAGAAGAAAGATCTGACGTTCTGCTTCCATGAAGTTAATAGCCAAGAAAACCCTCTTGTGCAGGTTTCTTCTGTCTCATGCTGTGAGTCAAAATTGTACACGCAAACAACATGCTAACTGGAAGAAAGGCCTAGCAAAGTACTTCCCCAAAGCCAGCTACTCAGACCCTGTGGAGCCCAGTTCTACTCTAACACACACAC
>NW_006408536.1:30859331-30861530 GCF_000296735.1 Chrysochloris asiatica
AGCCATGGTATTTTCAATCACCTCATATGCATGTGTAAGTTGAACAATGAAGCAAGACCGTAGATGAATTGGTACATTTGAGTTACAAAGTTGGAGGAGAAAATTCAAAGTAATATGGACTGAACACTAGTTCTTCTTTTCAACCTTTATCTTCGTACTGAAATTCCTCTTACGATCATCTTTCAGTTAGCGAAAGCAGGCACTAATGTAGGTCTTCTGGAAAAGCAAAAAGTCATAGAGCAAACTTTCGAAAAGAGAGTGAGATCTGGAATCCTCTATAACTTTTGCCACGTCAACAACCATAACTTTAACCCCATCTACGTAGTCCCTTTTGCCATGTGAAGTAACATCTGTGTACATTCTAGAGAGCCTGCTGGGGTAGTGGGCCTTGAACTGTGGCTATAATCACTCCATTTCTGTGTTCATTTAGATTTTGTGTGATATTTCGTTCTATGGCTTAGTAGGATATTGTGTCCTGTAGACATACTCACAAGTTTTTCTTCTATCAATCAATGGCAATTGCTTCTTGGCTTTATGCCTTTTGGACTTTTGAATGGTACCTAGGAATGCTCTGCTTTCATCTGGCTGTGGAGGTCACGATGTAACCACGAGGGTAAGAAGGAGTCTGAAGGTCCAGGTAGGAGGTCGCTGGATGATGCTGTGTTACTGACTTTGAAGATGGAAGAAGGGGGCTACAACCCCATGATACGAGCCCCACAAAACCCAGTTTGGACATGTGACAGACATCTAGAACCCTAGCAGATTCAATGTTTTGTTCTCAATTGTGTGCGGCTGCTGTGCCATATTTTGTCACCCCCGGATTGCGGGGCTGTGGTGGATGTTGCTAAGTGGACTGTGGCTCATGGAGACCTTGTGAGGTATGACTGAGACTAACTGCGCCGTAGACTGTCCTTGGCTGGAATCTTGACCATAGCTGGGGCCTTCCCATTCATGATACTGCTGATGGGGGGCTTGTGATCCATGGTCAGGTAGGCAAAACCTTAAGTGATATTGTCTGATACTTGGGGTACAACCTACAGTAGTAACCAGGCAGTGTTCTGGCTGAGCCCCGCAGAGTGAGAAAACATTTCAGAAATTTAATGTATACCTAATGAGCCCAATGAAACATCTTTGCTTCTCACTGCCTTCCACGCTAGAGATCCGGGTTCAAATCCCGGCCAGTGTGCCTGACACACACACAGCCTCCATCCATCCATCAGCCGAGATCTTTGTGTTGTTTGGATGCCAAACAGGTTTCAGAGGAACTTCCTGCCTCAGACAGCATAGGAAGAAAGGCCTGGCAACCTCTGTCTGAAAAGCAGTGACTGAAAACACTGGATCACAGTGGTCCACTCCTATAGGGCATGAGTCAAGGTTACAACAGCTAGCAGCAACAACATACGGGTTATTGTCGGTCTTGTTCTCTCTCACGCACTCCCTTCTTGAGCCAGTGGAGATAAATGGCGGACATGCTTCAAAGAACCACGAATCACCGTGCCGCAGAAATTCACCAACACTCAGCAGAACGTTGAGATTCTCTGCACAAGGACTTCTCGAGAATCATGTTCCTGGGAGTGTTGAAATCGGTCTTTGATTCTAATTACTATTCCTGTGGAGTTACCCTGCTTTAGAACGGAGGTCCTCGGGAACAAGAGCAGACGTGTTTCTTCCAAATCCTTTCAACTCCCTGGGGTTTACTCAGTCATTTCTAGGAAGGGAGGTTCACACCATTGATCAATGCAGCTGGAACATTTTGGGGAGCACAAGGGAGCCCTACTAGTATTTTCTGTCTGGACAACAGGTGTACTACAAGATGTTCCTAGGCAAACCAGAATGTATGTGCACGTTACTATAAGGGCAGGACTGAAAACCTGACAGTTTGGTGGAGAATTATTACGATGATATTTAAAACCCCACAGCCATCGAGTATATTCTGACTCCAAGCACACTTGTAATGGGTTTTTAAGACTGTAGATCTTTATGGGAACACACAGGCTCGTCTTTCTCCCATGGATTGGCTGGTGGGTTTGAACCCTCGACCTTGTGATTAGCAGTTCAGTGCTTATCCTACAGTGTCACTGGGACTCCTTTTAATTACGATTGGGTGCGATTGTGTTGGTTTTGACTCATAGTGATCCTGTATTTGGTTTCTGAGAATTGCCTGGTGGGTTTGAACAGCCGAACTTGTGGTTAATATGT
>NW_006408536.1:30862900-30874595 GCF_000296735.1 Chrysochloris asiatica
GATCTGCTGGGTCAGTTCAGTTCAGGGCAGAGAAGTTACGGATACTGTTTGGGGGCAATTCTCAATAGGGGTCCTCTTAATAGATTTTCTTGAAGGACAGAGGATGACCACAGGGGCTTATTAGGAAGAAGTTTTAAGAAAATTAAAATTACACTGAGGAGAAAGACCAGCAATGTTGCACTGAGGACAATGTTTTTTCTGTCCTGACAATGTACCTGTTCATTCTTTGAGGGTGGTAAGGGCTGTCCTGGGAGAATTTCACTGTGAAACCTTATTTCATCCAACCTCGAGCCCTGACCTTGCCCACTGACACGTCCTCTTCTTCCCTCAACCCAAAGAACATTGGAAAGGAACACACTCTGAGTCCCTTGAGGATACCCAAACTGCCATGTTGGTGCTCTGCCAATGGAAGAACCCAAAATTCTTCAGGGAAGAGTTGTTGTTGTTGTTGTTAAGTTCTGTCAAGTTGGTTCCGACCCACAGCGACCCTGTACAGGGTTTCCGAGGCTGTAAATCTTTACGGGAGCAGAAAGACTCATCTTTCTTCCGTGGAACAGCTGGTAGTTTTAAACTGCTGACCTTGACTTTTGCAGCCCGATTGGTAACCACTCCACTACCAGAGCTCCTCTCAGGGGAGGGTTGGAGAGCTGGAAACAGCACCGTCAGAACTCTGTAGACCTAGGCAGAGGCCGTGTCTAGAAACAACAGCTTCCCATCTTGATACTTTTGTTGAATAAAGGTTGCTACGGTTTTGTAGCAAGACGTTTGGACAGACTCTCATACAAATAAGCGCCAATTGCCTCCTTGACTCTTTTACTTTCTGCGCTAGGCACGGTTGTAGCCTTTCTCCTTGGTGAGTCTTTTGACTGTTTAAAATGTGAGTGCCTTAGTGTCTTCCATGATAGATGACCACAAAGCGGGAACTCCGTTAGAACAGCATCGCCTTGTCGCTCCCATCCGGAGCTGGGTGTCCATAGATCTGCCCTGGCTCGTAGCTGCAACGTCACACCGTGCCTTTCTTTTGTGCATTCTGCAAGTGCTTGCCCAACAGTCTTGTATGCCCCGGCCACGTTGCATCCTACATTCGGCGTGTTCAATTGTTGGGTATGTTGTGTTCCCCAGATAATCTTATGCATTGGCTCAGAACTCCCTGCTGCCTGCAATGTAAATCGAGGCTCATTTGTGCTATTTACTCAATTCCGCCTTAAATATTGGGCGCCATTTGAATCTTTGAGACTTTGACAAATACATATCTTCCCTCGCCCTCTCCATTACAATCCTGATTGAGTCAAGAGAGAGAGCGAGACGAGGCCTGTTAAAGGCAAGTTCGATTTGACACACGCTCTCAGAAAAATCCATTTCACTCCTTTGCCGTGAGCTTGTTTTACTGGGGGTAGGGGTGGGGTGGGGATGTATACTTAACATTTAGCCCAAAATAAAAACCTCTGCAAAATATCTAAATATAGATTGCCTCATTACCTTCAAATCAGCCCGAAAAGAACGCACAAGCGCAGACGGAACCCAGGGCTGGATAACGACTTCGTCGTATGTAATCAGAAAGAACTCCAATTATGGCTCCAAGTGCTAATCCCAGAAAATCAAAACACAGTTAGGCAGTCACTAAATCCCATGATGAAATAGAATCATCATTATTAAGCTTTTTAAAAAAAAAGAAAAGAAAAATTAAGAGCTGGAAACCTTTCGCCACTGCTTAACCATTATTATATTTTATTTCCATAGTTGGATCATTATTCTTGATGGTGTTATTAAATAAAGTCATCATCTTACCAACCCCAAGGTCACCTTCCAAAGCCAAGATGCCGTCCTTCTGTATACCGTTAATCAGAGTCGTAAAAGCGCTTCGTTCCTTATCTTTATTCCCCTCTGTGGGACCCAGTGCTAGCGAAGGGATGTGTCTGAGGAGAACCACAGGCCTCAGGAAAGAACCTTGGTTGGTCATTGCCTTCTGCTGGTGTTCGAAGAAGAATCAGCCACTAACTAGCCCTCTGCAGGACCACAGGCACTGCCCGCATTTTTTGGAAATGGTGTTGTTTATTTCCAGGAAATGTCTTCATACAGATCCTGACTCCTTCCTGTGTTGTTGTGAAGTGTCGTTGAGTCCGTTCTGACTCATAGTGACCCTGTACAGGGTTTCCGAGGAGCAGCTGGTGGATTCGAACAACCCACTTTGTGCCTCCCCGTTCAGCACTGATCCTCTTATACAGGATCAGGAGTCCTGTTACACTGACGTTTTATAGTTTTACCCAAAAATGAAAACACCTGTGTTGTAGACTAAGTGACCTCAGAATTACACACACTTTATAAAACCCAAAGCCACTGGCACGGACACAATTCTGACTCACCACAGCCCTATTGCACAGACTAGACGTGCTCCCTAAGGGCTTCTGAGATTCTAAATGATTACGGGAACAGATAGCCTCATCTGTCTTCCCAGAAGTGGCTGGTGGGTTTGAACCACCGGCGTTGCAGTTGCCAGCCCAGAATGCAACCCGCGGTGCACCCAGGACATCTAAACAGACTGTGTAAGCTAAAATCAAAGACGCCCACTGCCATCAAGAAGAATCTGACTCCTAGCGACCCGCCCTCTGTACAAGGGTTCCAACACTGGCCATCTCTATGGGAGCAGGCAGCCTCATCCTTCTCCTGCACAGTGGCTGGTGGGTTTGAACCGCTGTCCTTTTCGTTGTTGCCTAAACAACAACTATCAGGGCTGCTGAAATAGACTCTATATTGTTGTTAAAGCTGCCCTGGTAGCGAAATGGTTACGTGTTGGGCTGCTAGCTGCAAGGTCAGCAGTTCGAATCCACCAGCCATAAAAGGTTGCTATGAATCGGAACTGACTTGATGGCACACAACCACCACCAGCACCATATGGTAGTTAAGTGCATACAGACCCTTTGCATAAGAAACCAAAAACACTGCCCGGTTCTGCACAATCCTCCCAATGTTGTGGTCGTGGTTAAGTCCATTGTTGCAGCCAGTGGGTCACTCCATCTCCTTGGAGGTCTTCCTCTTTTTCCATAACCTTCGATTTTACTAAGCAGGATGTCCTTCTCCAGAGACTGAACCTTCCTGATAACATGTCCAAAGTATTCAAAGTACGTGAGACCAAGTCTCACCATCCTGGCTTCCAAGGAACATTCTGGCTGCATTTCTTCTTCAGCAGATTTGTTTATTCCTCTAGCAGTCTGTCATAGTTTCAATAATCTTCTCCAACAGCACAATTCAAATGCATCAAATCTTCTCTGGTCTTCCTTATTCACTGTCTAACTTTCACATGCATATGAGGTGATTGAAAATACCATGCATGATGTGGGCCAGGTGCACCTTAGTCCTCAAACTGACCTCTTTGTTCTTGAACACTTTTAAAGCAGATTTGCATATGCAATATGTCGTTGGATTCCTTGACTGCTGCTTCCATGAGTGTGGATCCAAGTGAAATGAAAAACGCTCTGTTTTGGGTTTTTTTGTTGTTGTTGTTGTTTTATCTTTTATTGTGACGTGAGTGATAGTTTACATGGGAGAACATAGGTTTTACACTCATCGTTTCATTGCAATAATTATCATCTCCCCCATGCATCATCATTCAACGGTATTTGCTTCTATTCCCTCTGTTTGTTTGTTTGTTTGTTTTGTGAGGGTGATGTACACAAAAACACTCAGAAATATATCATCGAAATACTCTCTGTTGTTGCTGTTGTTAAGTGCCATCAAGTTCGTTCTGACTCATAGCGACTCTGCCTAGGGTTTCCAAGGAGTGGCTGGTAAATTTGAACCACCGACTTTGCAGTTCAAACAGACCTTGTAGTCCAGTGCTGATCCTACAACACCATACCAGGAAATACTCTCTAGAGACCCGTTTATTAAGCTTTAAAGGACAACAACAACACAAAGACAATCTTCCCAGAATGAGGGAAACCATTGCCATGTGTACAACTCTGAGGCCCAAATGGAGTCTGTCGATTCACATCTAGATTCGGGGCCAAAGAAAATCACCAGCAGATGATGACTGGTGGCAGATCATCTCCAAAATTCATCTCTGTTACATGCAGGACGACAGAAGTCATCATGGAAAGCACCAAGACCAGGAGAGACACGCGACTGCAGATGTAGAACGCTTATGGTATTCATTCTGAGACTTCAGCACCTGGCTACGTGGTGGTCAGGGTTTGACTCACTTGACCTGATAGCCCTAAGTCCTAGAAAACCAGACCCCAACTTTTAGATGACAAGGGAAACCATTAAAGACCCTCCCAGACAAGTTCCCTGGTTCTCTGTGTAAGCCTCAAGGCCAAAGTGTCCCTCCATTGACTGGCCCTGGAGACATACTCTCCTTTCAACTTACCTTCCTCAAGGCAGAGCTGCCATTCCCTAGCTTTGTCCAGACTTGTCTCCATGTTAGACACGTTCTCATAGGTTTAATAGTCAGAAATAACCCAAATGACCTCTGAAACCGTGTCAAGACTCAAAACAGAGTTAGGGTTCTCACTGTAAGTCATGGCCTTTCACAAACCAAGTGCTCTAGAATGTAAGGTCGAATACAGCCATATTTTGTATGAACTAAAGTACTTTTTAAGACTGTAACAGAAACTTCACAGATCATGGTAAAGATGACTAGGATGGAACTGGTTCTACTGAGTTTGCCATCTGCTCCAGTATACACAAAAATTAAGCTAGATGGAACACTGGTTTTCAGACACAGATTGTGTGGTGTATTCTATGCACTTAAACAGTCTTTGTAAACCTTTGTTAGATGAATGAATGAATGAATGAACAAATGAATCATTATCTTCTAAGTTCATTTCAAACCAATTTTGACAATGAGACTAAAGTATTCATCTTTCACCTCTCTGGAGTTAAATTTTTATAAGGAAAGGCAACACAGGTGAACAATACATTCCCGTTCCTTGGATTATTTCTAGGTTGAACCATATGAAATCCTCTCTCCTTTTTGTAAGTCAAAAACAGTCGAATATCAGCAGTATGCTAATATTTGCAAACTTCTGTTGATATCTGGGATTTTTTTTTTTTTTAGCAACATTAGAAAGAAAGTAGTTTGAGATGAGTCTGAGGTATATAAATAGAGCTCACCTTGAAAACGTAGCTAAGTGAAGATCTGAAAAAGAGGTAAAATCTTCATTTGTGAACTGGAGTTATAAAATTTAGGTCAGTGTTTTTGTTGTTGTTAAATGCTTTCGAGTTGATTCCGACTCACAGAGACATTGTCGAGGGCATCTGAGGGGTGGTTGGTGAGTTTGAACCGCCAACCTTGCAGTCCAATGCTTCATCCTACAGCACCACACCAGGACTCCACATCACTGGTAGATGCTTCTGTTAGTGTTCATGTAGAAAGATGAGGTATTTGGGGCAACAGAGCAGGTATTGTTAGTTGCCAATGATTTGGTGCCAACTGCTGACAACTTTACATGTAGCAGAAGGAATGTTGCCCAATCCGGCATCATGTTCTTGATACGTCTGAGCCCATTGTGTGACCATTGTGCTAGTCCATCTCATTGGTAGATTCTTCCCATAACTTCACCAACATGATGCCCTTTTCTATTGATTCATGTTTTTGATGGCGTGTCCAAAGTAGACAAGACAGTCTTACCCTCCTTGCTTCGAAGGAGTAAACTTTTCCTAAGATTGATTGATTCATTTCCCTGGTAGTCCATGGAATATTCAATATTCTCTGCCAGCTCCCAACTCAAGTGAATCGATTCTTATTCCATTTCCCTGTTTCCTTGTTTACATGCACGTAGGGAGATTGAAAACACCACAGTTCTTGACTCAGGCACACAGTCCCCAGGGTGACATCTTTGCTTTCTAACACATTGCAGCAGAGTTGCCCAATGGTCCAGTTGGATTTCTTGACTGCTGCTTCCATGGATTGATCGTGAGTCTGAGTCCATTGAAATTTTTGAAGTCTTCAGTTTCTTCTCCAAGTCAAACAGGAGGCTCTCCATTGTGAGAAGTTAGCCTGCAGAGAGAGCGAGTTCAGAACCAGAACCTATTTGGACAGAGCAGCTGGAAGGACATGGATGTAGGATGTGAGGGGCAGGCAGTGAGCCACTCACTGAGAACCAGCCCTGTGGGATATCCTTGAGTGAGTCTAGCACCATCTTGCTTGAAGATCTCTGAGTCTTAGATTCCTTGATGCTCCAACCACGAGCAATTCAGACTCAGTCTTGGTTCATGGAAAGTGATTCCGCAGGGTACGTTTCAATCCCCACTGTTTCCATTGCATTAAAGAATGCATTCCCATAAGAAGAGCAAACCAGTCTGTCCTGGAAGAAGTACAGCCAGAATGTTCCTGATAATCAAGACTGTAAGAGTTGGTCTGATGTACGTTGGCCGTACCATCAAGACGGGCCAGTGCCTTGAGAAGGACACCATGCTTGGTTAAAGTAACTGTTGTTGTTGTTGTTGTTAAGTGCCATCAAGTTGGTTCCGACTCATAGCGGCCCTGTATAGGGTTTCCCAGGAGTGGCTGGTGGGTTTAAATTACCAATGTTGTGGTTAGAAGTCCAGTGCTTATCCCGCAATGCCACACAAGGCAAAGCAGAGGGTCAGCAAACAAGAGGAAGACCCTCAGTGGGTAGGATTGGCATCACGGCTACAAAAATGGACTCAAAGATGATAACCTTTGTGAGGATGGTGAGGGACCGGCAGTGTTTCCTTAGCTTCTGCTGTGCGTGGGAACCAATTGAACAGTACCTAGCGACAGTCACATACCCGCTCAGGGAAAGCGGGCTCTCCGGGTGACTTTTAACCCACTATGGCATGAATTAAGGACCCCTGGGAGTGTAGTGGTTTACAAATGGGCTGCTAACCCCAAGGTCAAGAGGTCGAACGTTGTAGCCACAACTTGGGAAAAAGATGAGGTTTTATGGCCTCGGATACTCTATACAGGGTCATTATGAGTTGGAATAGACTCCACGGCATGCAGTCCACAGCATATCATTCACTGGAGTCCTGGTGTAGCACTGTAGGATAAGCACTGGACTGCTGAACATGAGGTTGGCATTTCAAACCAACCAGCCACTCCTCATAAAGGCTAGGAGTCGGAAATGGCTGGACAGCACTTAACACACATTGTGATCAACGCAGAGGGTCCGACTTAATGTATCATCATGGGAAATCTCAGAGCCCCTCACCCACCCACCCCTCAACCCCCAGATGCAGTTAGTGGTCGGAAAGACGAGTGGTGCGTAGTTTTTGGGAAGATGACCAGTTATGAAAGCATGCACTCTCTCACTGTCCCTGGTTCCGATCCCAAAGCCCACCTGAGATCTTCCAAACAACCAAACCAATGTCATTGAGGCTAGTCCGACTCACAGCAACCACACAGGACAGAGACGAACTGCTCCCTCCGTAGGATTTCCAAGGCAGCTCATCTGTACGGAAGCAGATCGTCACGTCTTTGCTTCCAACCACCAAGCTTTTGGGTACCAGCCAAATGTTTAAACACCGGGCCACCAGGGTCTTTAAAAAACCATCGCCATCAAGTCTTGGGAAGCCTGTTTCATACGGTTTCCAAAACTGGCAATCTTTATGGGAGCAGATTAACGCACACCGAGAGGCTGGTGAGTTTGAACCACCGACTTGGAGGTTAGCAGCCCAACTCATAGCCCGCTGCGCCACAAGGACACCTGAGATCCTCAGGAAGGTAACAAAGCTCCCTGCAGCTCCGTTTGCCAGCAGGGCATGCTCAGAATGAGGCCATCCTGACACGCTGCATCTGGGGATTAGGAGCGCAACAGAGTGCTGATGTTTTGGAAAACAAACATCGGAGAGTGGACGGTGTACGAGTGAGCCGGGACAGCCAGGGTTGGCAGGTGACCAGGAGCTGACCCTGGTGCTTTCTAAAAGCCTCGAGTTCCAGTCCCCGCTCCTCTGTAAATCTCTGGGTGCTAGAAGACGGGGTTTCTGTATCTGAACCAGGACGAGTCAGAGCATCCCTGCAAAAGCCGGAATCAGCAAAGACACACACACACACATGTCAGAGACAGACTCTGGAAAGAGCTCCCTAACCCACAGACACAATGAGGGTACTATTAAAATAGATGACTATGACAAAAATCCCTAAACTGAGGGTTGTTGTTGTTGTTGTTAAGTGCCGTGGAGTCAGTTCCAATTCATAGTGACCCTGTTAGGGTTTCCAAAGAACAACTGGTAAATTTGAGCCACTAACCATGCAGTTCCAACCGACCTTGCAGTCAAGTACTTATCCTACAGTGCCATGCCAGGAATCGACATATATTAACTTGGATGAAGAGGAAGACCAATATATAAGTAAATGCAACATTTGATCCTGAATTGGATGCTGAATCAGGGGAAAAAAATGACGAGAGAGACTGTTCAGTATAGACAGACTTGGGAGATGCCATGGGTTCTGTTCCTAACCTAACAGCCACACACCAACACAGTGATCTGCGGGGGAGGGGTTCCCAGTGCGTACGTACAAAAGTGATGTTGGCACTCAATGTTGTTGTTGTGGAGTGCCGTCGAGTCTCTATAGGATTTCCAAGGAGCGGCTGGTGAGTTTGAACTGCCAACCTTGCCGTTCAAACAGACCTTGAGATCGAGCGCTTATCTACAGTGCCACACCAGGAGTCCTGACGCTGGTATTAAGAGCACAGTACAGTGTCACCGCAGCATGGTGCCGGTATTATATGTACGAGGTAGAGCCCACGCCCACCACTACTAGGGAGCCACATATCCATAATCGATTTGGAAAGGACTCAATAAATAAAATCAAGCAGATAATGATGGTGGTGGTAGTGGTGTTCCGGGGAGTCACAAACATATGTCAGCAGACAGATTCTGGAAGGAGCTCGGTAACCTTTGGATAGCAATATGGTGCAAAAGGAACTGGAGAGAGGACAGGCGTGTTGCACATCTGACTGTGGCCTTTGCTAAGTCCTATGCAAAGAGCAAGCCCTCAGTAGCAAGAAGCTCAGTTTCCCAACTGGCCAAGCAGGCAGCCTTTGAAGAAATGCGTTGTGAACAGGCGCTCAGGGGAGACCAGCTGCCGGCAATCAGCTGACCGTCTGCTCCATCGCTTGAGGTGGGCCTTGGGGATGCTAGGAGCAGATCCCACAAAACAACCCAAGCAGCAGGGACTGGGAAAACACACTACAGAGATTCTGGCTGGAGGCAGCGTGACGTGGTGCAACCGGTTACGGGTCAGGCTGCAAACCACAAGGTCGGTGGTTTGAATCTACCAGTGGCTCCCGCACTGAAAAACGTGGCTGTCACAGTAAAAGCTTGCACTACTGAAAAGCCAAAGCAGTTTGACTATGCCCCAGCTGGAACGGACTCGAACACAGTGGGTAATGTTCCAAAGGAGACTTGGTGGCATACTGGTTAAGAGGAAGTTGGGTGGTTCGAACCCACCATCGGCTCCTTGTGAGAAAGAAGAGGCGGTCTGCTTCCGTAAAGCTAGCAGCCTGGTTTCTAAGGAGCGCTCTAGCTGCACTTCTTCTGAGGCAGAGGCAGATTTGTGGGTTCTTCTGGCAGCCATGGCACTTGTAGTATATTCTCCTCCAACACCGTAACTCAAAGGCATCAACTCTTCTACTGTCTTCCTTAATCCAACTTTCACATGCACATGGGGAGACTGAACATTTCTCACTGCTCCCCATTAAGGGCTCAAGTCCTCCATCCACCAACCCCCTTTCTTGAGATGCCTATTCAAAAACAACCCAGCTACCAACAAGCTGTGGTCACCCAATCCATTCTGAATCATGGGTACCCCATGTGACAGAACAGAACTTCCCCATACACGTCTCTTGACTTTAAGTGAGCTGATTACCAGACCTTTCTTCTGTGGAACCTCTGTTCTTTTTAAGTGTCGTTCCGTGAATTCTGACTCATAGCGACCCTGTGTAGGGTTTCCAAGGAGCGGCTGGTAAGTTTGAACCGCCTACCTGTCAGTTCAGTGTTTTTCTTACAGCACCACCCTAGGATTCCTGGATCTTGGGAGCCTCATGTTCAAGAGTAGAACTTCCCTATGGCGTTTTCCCGTTTGTCATCTTTACATGAACAGCTCTCTAGGCCTTTCTTCTGTGAATCCTTTGGGTGGGTGCAAACCGACAACCTTCCAGTTAGCAGCCACGTGCTTAACCGTTGTGCCTCCAAGACTCCAGTTACCTTAAAGATACATAGGTGTGGCCTGTGAGCTCAGAATAAGGAAGATATAAACCCTTTATCATAAAATCCATTTCTGATCATGTGTTATAGAATAGAAGTCTGGCTTTGTAGGGTCAGCACCGGACTGCTAACCAGAAGGTTGGTGATTCAAACCCACCAGCTGCTCCTCAGGAACCCTGTTGAGGGTTGCTATGAGTTAGACCCGACTTGAGGGAACACCACCAACAACCAGCATGGTTTCCGTGGCTGTCGTCTTTAGTGCAAATTGCCACCAGGTCTCTTCTCCCTTGTAGAGGCGCACTGGCTTGAAAATGCCAAGGTTTCTGTCAAAATGTCATTCTGGGGTGCTGGTGAATAGATTCTGACTCATAGTCACACCACGTGACATAGTAGAACTCTCCTGTTGTAGTTATGTGCGTGGAGTCGGTTCCGACTCATAGTGACCCTGTACAGGGTTTCCGAGGCTGCAAATCTTTATGGGAGCAGAAAACCTCATCTTTCTCCCTCGGAACAGCTGGTAGTTTCGAACTGCTGACCTAGCGGTTCCCAGCCCGATTCGTAACCACTCCGCTACCAGAGTTCCTTAGGGTTTCCTAAACTGAAAATCATTACAGGAGCAGACTGCAAGATCTTTCTTCCTCAGAGCCTCAAAATGGGTTCAAATGTTGAGGTTAGTGTTGTTAGGTACCACTGAGTCACTTCAGACTAATGGGGATCGCTCATGGGACACAGTAGAACTGCCCCACAGGGTTTTTCCTAGATTGTCATCTTCACAGAAACAAATCACCAAGCCCTTTTTCTGTGGAGCTGCTAGGTGGGTTTGAACCTCCAACCTTCTGGCTAGCAGCCCAATGCTAAGCTCTCATGCTACCAGGGCTCCTGTGGGTTGTAGAAAAGCACACACATCTAGCATCATCCAGGGAACATGCCACAACTGAACCAGTAAGTAAGATCATGATACAAGAGATTCAAGTTGTCAAAGATTCCACTTTGCTCGGATGAACGATCAACACTCATGGAAGCAGCACTCAAGAAATTAAACGACGTATTGCATTGGGCAAATCTGTTGCGTAAGACCTCTTGAAAGTGTTCAAGAGCAAAGATGTCAATTTGAAGACTAAGGTGCACCTGACCCATGTCATGCATGGTATTTTCAATCACCTCATATGCATGTGAAAGTTGAACAATGAATAAGGAAGACTAGAAGAAATGATGCATTTGAGTTGGATGATGTTGGAGAAGAATATTAGAAGTCCCATGGACTGCCAGAAGAACAAACAGATCTGTGTTGGAGGAAGTACAGCCAGAGTGCTCCTAAGAAATCAAGGCAGTGACACTTTGCCTCTCGGGCTTCGGTACTGTTGTAAGGAGGGGCCAGTCCATGGAGAAAGACAACGTGCTTGGTAAAGTGGAGGGTCATCGAAAGAGAGGAAGACTCCCAAAGAGATGGTCTGACAGTGTTAGCAGCACTGGACTCATATGTAGCAACAATTGTGAGGCAGCTGCACGATCGGGCGGTGTT
>NW_006408536.1:30874780-30877687 GCF_000296735.1 Chrysochloris asiatica
TGTTCCATCCCGTGGTGCAGAGGGTCGCTGTGCGGTGTTCCATCCCGTGGTGCAGAGGGTCGCTGTGCGGTGTTCCATCCCGTGGTGCAGAGGGTTGCTGTGCGGTGTTCCATCCTGTTGTGTAGAGGGTCGCTGTGCGGTGTTCCATCCTGTTGTGTAGAGGGTCGCTGTGCGGTGTTCCATCCTGTTGTGCAGAGGGTCGCTTTGCATTGGAAACTACAAGAAAGCAACCGACATCAACAAAGAAAAGTGCACCTGGTCCACGTTTGCCGAATTCCTTATTTTCACTCTAAAGGCAGGATGGGAGAAGAGGTCCAATTTCTAGTGCATTCTTGTTACAGCACGGCAGCTCTGAGAATCAAAAACAAGAACTGTTTTGCTGACAAGTATTATCAATTTTTAAAAAGATTTACAACAAGCTTGATATTCAAGCTGCATTCTGAGTTGCTTTGGAAGAAATCAGAAAAAGGTCAGGAGACCCTCAAGCTTCCACCAAGACAAGCACACAGCTTTGTAAATAGAGTTTTATCTCCTAATTGTCTCTGCCGTGAGGATTTGAAATACATCTCTCAGGGAACTAGGTAGGTGGATGTTTCCTCATAACTCTTCCTGGGAAGTTTCTTTTCTTTGTCTCCTCCAGAAAAATAAGTTCTCTCGGTGAAAAATGTCATGGGGAGAAAAAGTTTAGCTGAAAAGGTAAAATCATAAGTGCCCCCTACTGCTGTCTAGTCCAGTCTGACAGAGGACAGAGTGGAAGTGGCCCAATGGATTTCGAGCACAGGAATTGTTGTGGCTATAAATCTTCTCATCTTTTCCCATGGAGTGACTGGTGCGTTCAAACCTATTTCTTAGCTCAGCATGTCCTGGCTCTTGTAAACCGGGGCCGTCTTCAAAACCATTGCCATCGGTAGTACAAGTGCCACCTCGTCAATTCTGGTGCATAGTGACCTCATAGGGCAGGAGACCCACAACCTAGAAACTTCTAGCAAGACAGTCCTCCAAGGTTGTAGTTAGCCTCATCTGTCTCCCACCGAGCGACTGGTGGGCTTGAACTGCCAACTTTACAGTTAACAGCAGCCCAGTGCTTAGTCCACAGTATTACTCTGCCCCTTACGTCTCCATACATTTTCCTTTGGAATCGGGCTCATACCTAAACAGGTTTTGTTTGTAATTATATTATTTGAAAAAATGGCACGTTGTCATTATAGGTCACGTGGTTTCTAATGATGTACCAAGTTGGAGCTCTTGGTCATGCAAAAACTCATTGATACTCCTACTCAGTTAGGGAGCTGTGGGGAAATAACAACAAAACAGCTCCGTGCGTTCATTCAGTAAAAACAGTTTGTCCAGGACAACTACTTGAAGTCCTGATGTGGCGCCCTAACATCAACACTGCACTGCTAACCTAAAGGTCAGTGGTTCAAACCCACCAACCACTCAGAAACCCTGTACAGGGTCGTTATGCGTCAGGACTGACTGGATGGCATTAACAAAAATAACAACATGCCCCACAGGGTTTCCAAAGCTGTTGATCTCCAGGTCTTTCCATTGGACGTTTTTCAAATGTAGATTGCCAGTCCTTTATTCCTCCTGTGTCTGGAAGCTCCACTGAATCCTTTCCACCATGCTGGGATTTTAAATACTGATGACATAAATTCCAGCACAGACAATGTTCTCTTGTGACCAATAGGTTTTCTTTGGCTAATTTTTTAGAAGTTCATCTCCACGCCTTTCTTCCTAATCTGTGTTAGACTCCCTTAGACTCATTGGTTGATTTGAACCACAGACCTTTCGGCTCACAGTCTAGCTCTTACCCATCATGCTACCTGGGCTTTCAGGGTCTTCCTGGTGTTTGCTATTTTTATTCATATAATTGGGCCATTCTCCAACAGGATTACAATTTGAAAACACTGCTCCAGTTAAATTTGGACAGATAATTCTGAGCGACGTATTAATAATATTTCTTTTGATTACATGCTAGGGTATTTCGCCTAAACGTACTTTTGAAATTCTGTGATAATTCTGTGTATTTTCAGAAGTAGATTTCCAGGTCTTTCTTCCTAGTGTCTGTCTTAGTCTGCAAACGTCATAGACACCTGTCCAACGTGGGTGACCCTGTTGCCTGTATTTTAAATACTGATACGTTCGGTTGTGAACAGTAGATTTTTCTTGGCAGATTTTGAAATTCTGTGAAATTCTGTGATTGGCATTTGGTTGATGTTGCCGATACTTGTTTTTATTCCTTTGCTTCTATACTCAGCGTAAAAAAAAAACCACACACACACAAAAAATTAATAAAACAACCCTTCAAAGCAAAGATTTCATTTTGGATCACCCTGGATGGTTTGAAGGTTATTTGTATACTAAGAGGGTTTTTTGTGTTAAGGGTGCACGGTGCCTACTATGGCTCCCAATTTGAAGTCATAATCCTGCGGATGACAAGTCTCCCGTCTCCTAGGCAACTGGGTACTAGTCAACAAACGGCAGAGCAGGATGAGGCTCCAGTGAAGACAATCAGGTGCTACCGGTGGAGGAGACACACTTTCAACAGCAAAAAAATACTACTTACTTAAAGGAATCCTGGTGTGGCGCTGCAGGTTAATGTACTAGATTGCAAAGTCGGTTTGAACCGCAAGGTAGGAGGTTCAAGTTCACCAGCCTCTCATCGGAAACTGTATACCGGGTTGCTATGGGTTGCAACCGACTTGATGGTACTTAACAACAACTTACTGTAAAGAATCCTGGTGTGGCCTTGTAGGATAAGCACTGGATCACACGGTCGCTGTGCATCAGAATTGACTCGACAGCACTTAATAACTACTTATTTTAAATACCACCCAATGACACAGATGTGTCGGGGACCCGCCTCGACATTGGGGTTCAGTTCACGAGGAGAGGATACCTGAC
>NW_006408536.1:30878992-30901467 GCF_000296735.1 Chrysochloris asiatica
GGGGGGGGTTTCTTGTCATGGGCATCTTATGTCTCTAGTTCATGTCTTTTGTTTTCGCTGGCATTGGCCACTGCCTCTCTCATCATCTTCAGGTCGGAAATATCACAGCGGTGACTTTAATTCTTCTTTTGTAAAACTACTTTCGCTGTACCCTGCTACCCCACCCCTCCACCCTCTGCCACCAAGTCAGTACTGACTGACAGGGACCCTACGCAGGATTTCCAAGGCTGTGAATCTTTTCAGGAGGGGGCAGTCTCATTTTTCTCCCCTGGAGCATCTGGTAGATTTGAACAGCCGACTTTGCAGTTGGCAATCCAGTGCCTATCTTACAATGCCACCAGGGCTCCGATGTGTGTACAGTAGTATTAAGTTAGCAACAAGCATCCAGGTATCGAGTGGGGTGTATAGTTTTTTCTTGAGATCCAAATCTTCTAGAACGTGGTCTAATGGATGTGTGTACCAAAGACACTGATTGGGGAACATGGCGTTCCTCGTGTTTGGAGTCCTTTGCTCACTCAGTTTGCTCAGCCAGGGAGTCTAGAAACTTCTAGAAACTGGGAGTCGACCACACTGATGTGAGCTGACGTTCGAAAGCACACTCAACACTCCCTGGTGTCCACTCCTGCCTGAGTATTTTCATAAACCTCAGATGACAGCCTTAGTAGCTCCTGTACATTCATCAGCATTTGGAACAGTGAGTGATTTCTCCAGGACTGCCTCTATCAATCAAACCGATCAATACTTGCTCAAAGTCATTTATCAGAAAACTAATCACGCTAAGTGACACTTGTACCAGAGGGCACAAGGAATTACACTGTGTCATTAATGCGGTCACTGTAAGGTGTTCTAATGGGTCTCGTAATCATAATACGCTTTCAACCCCTACACCACCACCCCTAGAGGAGCACTTTATTTTAATGTGTTTGTTTCTTTCACTCTCTTTTCTGCTGTTGCTATTGTGAACATTCACCACAGAACACGCACCAGTGCGGCCATTTTCCACACACAATTCAGGGCATGGTTTCTACTTTGTGAGCTCACCAACCAGTCCTTCCCTCCTCTTCCATGAACACAAACCCACTGCCCGTAAGCTTCCTTACTATCGAAGCTTTCCAGTTGCTGATGTCCATTTGATCCCGCATGGCCACAAGGTTGATGCTTCAAACCCACCATCAGCTCCTCAGAAACCCTACACAGGGTCACTATGAATTGGCAATGACTGGGTGGCACTTCAAAACAGCAACATGACTCCTAAAAGAGCACAATTTCAAGACAAATATTCTTTACTAGTTAAACTAAACAGATTGCTTGGTTTAAAAAAAAAAAAAATCTTCAGAGGTTATTTTTGGCTATTAAGTTTGAAGGATGATCTCAGAGTACTAGTTTCAGGGGCTCCTCCAGCCTCTGTGGCTCCAGAAAGTCCAGATCCTGTGAGAATTTTTAATTCTGTTCTACAGCACCCCACTTTTGAGTCAGGATTCTTCTGTAGGGTCTGTGATGTAAATGTTCAGGAGTGGCAGCCGGGCATTCTTGACTTTGTCTGGTCTGATGGTGGAGGATTGTATATGGCTAGGTGAAATGGTGGACAGGTGCTCCTGCCTCTGGTTGTGATCTGGCTTTCATGGAATGCTGTGATAAATGATAGAATACAAGAATACTTTACAATTCCCATACATATCACCAAAATCTGTGGTGTGCTGTTCAAATTATCTTTGACTCACAGCCTTGCACCAGAAATTCCAGCAGCGAGTCTCAGCAAATACGTCCTTGACATTAATAATTTCAGGAGGGGTGGGAAAGAAGGGAAAACTCAGGAAGCACATGGGATAGATGATGTTACCTTGAGGGGATTGTAATTACTGAGGGGAAATGCAGGTATGAACCACCATGATCTCTTCTGTACATTGTTGTTGTTATTAGGTGCCATCGAGTCGGTACCAACTTCTATGCACTGCAGAACTAAACACTGCCCAATCCTGGACCATCCTCACTACTGTTGCCACGTTTGTGTTCATCGATGCTGCCACTTGACCAATCCATTTCATTGGGGGAGTATTCCTCTTTTTCTCTGACCCTCCTCCCTACCAAACAAGATATCCTTCTCCAGCTACTGGTCTCCAGCGACAATATGTCCCAAGTATGAGAGACGAAGTTTGGCCATAAGTTGATTCCAACTCACAGCAACCCCGTGGTACTGCAGGATCAGCACTTGACAGTGAACCACAAGGTCACCAGTTCAAATCCACCAGCTGCTCCCTGAAAACCCTATACAGGGTTGCTACGAGTCAGAACCGATTTGATGGCACTTAACAACAACAACAACAGGTTTACGAGGAGCGTCTGGTGAGTTTGAACCACCAACATTTCGATTCAAACCAACTTTCCGGTCTAGTGCTTACCCGTGTTCCACACCAGGACACCTTCAGTCAATTTCATAATAAAAAGTTTAAAAGGGCAGAAGAAGAGGCATAAGGGATTAGGTGGCTTTTGTCTCTTTGTTTTTGTTACATCACTTCTAATTCGTGATCATATGGTATCCCTGTTAAAAGAGTTGAGCGTTGACCAATTCTTTTTTGTCTGTGTTCCTTCCATCTTCTTTGTGTTCCTTCCATGTTCTTTGATGCTTGCTACAGAATTCAATATGTTGTCCATGGGCTTTTTCACTAGTTCAAGTCGAGGCTTGAATTTTTTCTTCGGTTCTTTCAGCTGAGTGTGTTCTTCCCTTTAAAATAAAAATGAATAAAAGATAATGGAATTTTTCCAGGACCTTTTTGAAATCCCCCGGTATGGAAGACCCAGGGCATATACTGACAAGTCAGAGGCAGACCTGCTGTAAAAATGGGACTTGTCAGATTTCTAATCTGATGGGCCAACCCAGAGACCTGGTGTGGCACTGTAGGATCAGCACTGGACTGGTAGCTGCAAGGTCGACGGTTCAAACCCACCAACTGCTGTTAGAAACCCTATACAGCATCGCTACGAGTCAGAACCGACTCAACGGCACTTAAAAGCAACAACAGGCCCCCCTTCATGTGGATTTGAGTTTTATAAAAGTTTTGGTACTCCCTCTTTACCCCTCCACCCGGGCTGAGGGGGTTACAGATTTCTTTCTCTCCACTGACTCATCAAGAGTCCCGTCCAGTTACGTTTCCTTGGGTCCTCAGCTTTCCAGCTGAGAACTTTTCCTTAACAATCCTGTCATTTTTTCATTTAAAACGTTTTAGCGTATTCTACTTGCTTGATTTTTTACGATGGGAGTAATACTCTTCTCAAACTAGAAGTGAGAGTCTTATTCATTATCTTTCAATCTGGGTTTTAATTAGGTAGGAAATGAATTTTATTTTTTCCTCTTGAGAACGGGCCACAATTCTCATTACTGAATGTTCCATGTCCATCCACCTGTGCCTTTTTCTTTGTTTGTTCATTTGTCAATTTCATGTTGTTAATCAGTCTCCATGTGGCTGTGCCAACCGTACCCCCATTTTAATCATTGCAGATTAACACTGGGGTAACTCAGCGGTCCCTCTTCCTATCCCCTGCGCTGCGGTTCCTGGTCAGGGTAACCTGGTCTCCCCTGTCAAGTCTTCTTCCACGTGCGTCAGAAGAGTCGTTGTGTGAATTCAGAAACAGAACAATTGTGCTGAGCTGTTGGTTAGTGTTGTGTGGGACCTAACTGAGGGATCTGGAGAGGATGAAGGTGCTCCTGTTCAACACAGATAGCATTTCATCCTGTATTTCGGTCTTCACCAGATACTTTTGCATGTTTTGTGTTTTTCCCTTCATGAGCCAATGTGTTTTCATTTAAAAACAAACAAACAAACAAAACTACAAACAAGGAGGTGTCTAAAGAAAATCGGATGGCAAAAATGATTTAGTCTTTGGTCTAACTTGCCTCTTGTTGTTGTTGGGTGCCCAAAGTTATTTCAGACTCAGACTCCATAGAGCCTCGCAGAACAGCCCTCCCTATAGGCTTTTATGGGCTTCGTGGGAGCAGGGAGACACGTCTTTTCTCCTTCGAGACTGCTGGTGGGTTTGAACCACCGACCTTTTGGGGAGCAGCTGAACACTTAACCATTGCATTTCCAGGGCTCTCTCATGTTTTCTTATTGTTGTTGTTGTTGTTAAGTGCCATCGAGTCGGTTCCGACCCATAGCGACCCTATACAGGGTTTCTGAGGGTGTAAATCTTTACGGGAGTAGAAAGCCTCATCTTTCTCCCGCGGAGCGGCTGGTAGTTTCGAACTGCTGACCTTAAGGTTCACAGCCCGATTCGTAACCACTACGCTACCAGAGCTCCTTTCTTATTGTGGCTGATGCTAAATGCTGTGTAGTTGATTCCAACTCATAGCGAACCTGTATAGGGTTTCCAAGGAGTGGCTGGTGCCTTTGAATCACTGACCTGCAGTTGAAACCAACCTTTAGGTCTAGTGCTAATCCTACAGCACCACACCCATTTATGCGGCGTCCCTTTTGTCTTCTCACCCCCCTACTTTAACCCCAAGACTCCCCTAAGCTTGTCAATGACCTCTCTTATTCTTACAGAGTTAATAAGATTCTTTCCCCCTTGAATAGTATTGAATTAACTAACACCAATTGTACATTTTGCATAAATTAGAGAAATGGGACCCCATCATGCTATGAATTGGAAATTTCCTAATACGCATTTTAATAGGCCAGAATTTGATGGTGTGATAATATACAACGGGTAGAATGTTCATCACAAATGAAGAATAATGGATCTAAGCCTTACCTTCCAAGACCTTGTAAAATGTGGAATGTATAATTCTGCCCGAGTTGGGTACTAAAGATGTCGGTTGTTAAGGTCTGGCAGAATCATTGCCAAAAATAGCTATTGTGTTGTTTTGCATTACTGAAAGGTAATATCCTGTGCCTCAGGTAAAAAAAATGGAGAAGGAAATGCAAAACAAAAGAAAAGAAAAGCTAGCTAGCTAGCGAAATCCTCCTCCGAGCTAATACCCACCTTTTAGAGTTAACATAACATTCTGGACAAGGGTATCAATCAGGAACCACTGCAGAATGAATGTGCTACATCTTACCTAATTAGAGTCCTATTACATGACTAGAATATATAGGTCTGACCTTGCGTTAGTAAATACACTAGCCTGTTCGTGCGGCATGTGTCCCAGAAACAAGTAGAGAGAACGTAGCCGACTGGCCCCAGATCGGGACAGAGACTGGCTGGCTGGCTGCACTGAAATGCTTTTAAAAGAACTGAAATTATGTTTTAAGTGGCTGTTCTAGATCCAGAGAATGAACATCCACTTTCGAGTGAGATATAAAATATATCAATGTTTGCAGACTAGAATATATTCTTTTCTTGATCTCTAAAAACCGGTAAGGTATTATTTAAATCCCCAAACCAAACCATTGCCACTGAGCCTATTCCAACATATGGCACCCCCCCTCCCCCCCGTGTCACCAAGGGGGAACTGCTCCATCGGGTTTTCTGGGCTGCCATTTTTTTTTTTACCAAATCCGGTTTCCCAGGCCTTTTTTCCTCAGCACCTTCAGGCTGGTAACTGATCCTAAATCTCTGCTGCGTAGGCTCATCACTCAGACTTGATGATCGACGGTGATCATGATGTCTTGTTCAGGTGCTGCAAAGACTTCAGCCTGAATTCATGTCATCTCCCAGAAAAAAATGTTGGAAAACAGAATTGGAGTGAGAATTCGGAAATGGATTCTGAGTACATTGGACACATCTGAAAGTTAGAAGATATGTCTTATAGTCTTGGTGTGGCACTGGAGGATAAGCACTGGACTGCTAACTGCAAGGTCGGTGGTTCAAACCTACCAGCCGCTCCTTGAAAACCTTATACAGGGACTCAAGGGGAATACACGAGCAGACAAACGCTCTGACTGGTGACCACATTGGTCACCGATAAGGGGACGTGAGGGAAAAACAGCAATGAAGCTGTGAACCCAGGTGGAGGCTTGGTTGGCCAGCAGTGTGGCAAGACCTGGGGACTCTGCCTGATTTTTATGTCGATAAAACTTTCACGACAAAACCAGGCACCTTTGTGTTCAAGCCTCTGCCCTAGAAACGAGGACTACCCCAAATGTTCAGGGTGGAGGGATGCTGGGAGCAATAGATGGATAGATTCTTGTGTTTAAACGAATTTAAATGAGTCATCGGTCCTGCCCCAACATCACCATCGCTGGCTGGCTCAAGTGTATGGTTTTGGCCACTGCACGGTGTATTTTAAGTACCTTCCAACCTGGGAGGAGTTTATGTATGTGTGTCTGCAGCGGGAGGTGTCAACTTAACTTCCTGAACTATATCAGACCATACTCTGTTGGAATTTCAGTGCCTGACTTTCATGAATAGATTGCCAGTCCTTTCTTCCTAGTCTCTCAGCCTGGAAGTTCTGCTGAAACGTGTCCACAATCATCCCAGCCATGTGCAAGCTGCCACAGGTGGGAGGTGACTACAGAGCCTGAATCAATATGTTTGTGCTCTTGGTAGCATGCACTCAGGAAACTATGGATGCATGAATGACAGAATGAAGGAGGGCTATTTTACAATGGGAGTCCTGCACTGACTTGCTGTATCTCTTGTTAAGTGCCATCAAGTCTGTTCTGATTCATAGCGAACCTGTATAGGGTTTCTGAGGAGCAACTGGTGGGTTTGAACCATCGATCTAGTGGGTTAGCAGTCCGCTGTTCAGACTGCAGTACCACACCAGGACTCCATCATTAGAGTGTACCCCTGAAAACTGTAGATTTGTCATATGGTGTACTCCGTGTATTATGCAACAATTTTTTTTACAAAGGAAAGAAAGCATAACATCCATGGTGCTGTGCGATTTTTGCTGAGAAATCTAATTTCCTGTGAGAGTTTGAAGGATGGTGTGTATCCTATCATCAGGGTGATGCAGAAGATCCCAGCATGCTTCATTCCTCTCCAGACCAAGCAGGAAACATTACCAGGCAATTGACAAGACCAGAGGATGTACCTGGTTTTTATTTGTTTTCATCTCCAGGGAAAAAACATAGGTTGATCTCATAGTTGACCCTGGCTGTGAGCACAGAGCTGAAAATAAGCTTATTCTTTCACAGAAACTTTTTTCTTTGTTTAAATTTAGGTGGGGATGAGAGTATTAGACCACGGTCTTAGTTCTCTAATGCAGCTAAAACAGAAATGTCAAAAGGGGATAGCTTTTATAAACAGAAATTTATTTTCTCACAGTTTAGTCCCTGTTACAGGCTCCTGTTCTAGAAGAGGCTTTCTGTTTCATTCAGCTCTTGGGTACGATCCTCATCTCTTCTGGCTTCTGCTCCTTGGTCAGCTTCGGATGGCTGGGCATGTCTCTTACTTCATCTTTGCTCTGTTCTCTTGGTTGATCTCTTCTAGTAGGAACTCTGGTAGTGTAGTGGTTCTGAATCAGGCTGCGAATCTTAAGGTCAGCAGTTCAACACTACCAGCTGTTCCACGGGAGGAAGATGAGGCTTTCTGCTCCCGTAAAGATTTACAGCCTCAGAAACCCTGCGCAGGGTCGCTGTGAGTCGGAACGGACTCCACAGCATACAACTAGCCCACCATCTCAAAAGAAGGATAGTAGGTGGCGCAGTGGTTTAAGCATTGGGCTGGTATCCAAAAGGTCTTGTCCCACCAAAGGCATTCAGTTAAGCACTCACTACGTAGTCCTGCTCAGTCTTCACAATTGTTCCTTAGTCACTGTCCAGCTTTCGCATGCATGTGAAGTTATTGAAAATACCATGGCTTGGGTCAGGTGCACCTTAGTCCTCAAGCTGACATATCTGCTCTTCAACACTTTAAAAAGGGCTTGTCCAACAGATTTGCCCAATGCATTAATACGTTGTTTGATTTCTTGACTGCTACTTCTATGAGTGCTCATGGTTGATCCAAGAATGAAGTCCTTGACAACTTTAATCTTTTCTCCATTTGTATGGATGTTATTTTTTGGTCCACTTCACCACTTTTGTGTCCTTTACACTGAGGTGCAACCCATACTGAAAGCTGTGGTCTTTGGTCTTCATCAGTAAGATAAGTTTAGAAACAAAATTATTTCTAATATTTTCTTAAGGTAACGTTAAGTGTATTCGCTACTGTTGTTTGTTTTGGGGACAAATTTCTTGACGTTTTGTTCAGTTCTGACTCACAGCTACCCTGTGTAGGGTTTCTGAGGAGTGGCTGGTGTGTTTGAACAGCCAGCCTTGCGGTTAACAGTCCAGTGCTTACCTCACAGTGTCACACCAGAACTCCAGACAATTTAAAACCAAGTTGGTATTCAACGTAAGCTCCAGTTAGTCAGGTTGCGAACATCTTATCTCAGAAAAGACAGTGATTTTCTGCTATATTTCTCTCAATGTTCTTGTTAAGTGCCTTCAAGGCCTTTCTGACTTATAGCAACCCTGCAAAGGGTTTCCAAGGAGCAGCTGGTGGGTTTGAACCGCCGACCTTGTGGTTCACAGTCCAATGCTAATCCCACTGCACCACCATACCAAGGAGCCCATTCCAGCAATGCTACCAGACAGTAAATAAATGCTCCAATAGTCATTGGATTAACTGCCTTCCTTCTTCTACTGGATTTTAAAGAAATGGTTTTGTTGTTGTTAAGTGCCATCGAGTCGGTTCCGACCCATAGCGACCCTGGACAGGGTTTCCGAGGGTGTAAATCCTTACGGGAGTAGAAAGCCTCATCTTTCTCCCGCGGAGCAGCTGGTAGTTTCGAACCGCTGACCTTTAGGTTCGCAGCCCGATTCGTAACCACTACGCTACCAGAGCTCCTAAAAAAGAAATGGTAGTGAAAATAAAAACAGTAGCAAATATATATCAGTTGACCACGATAGTCTTTAAAGGGTGCAACCCTTCTTCACAAGCGTTCCCAAATCATCCCATCACCATGGACATGAATAAGCCATTGCAAAAAACTAACGCAGAAGGCTTCCACCTCCCATCTTTACCAACGCTGGTAACCACGAGTCAGCTTTCGTTCTGTATATTTTCTTGGTTCAATATGAGCAAAACAACATAGTGCATTTTTGCACATTAAGTGCCCACATAGATAAACGCACATACATATAACACGCATACTGCACACAGCAAGCTAGCCTACGAGACAGCTGAGCAGTTTGCCAAAAGAGCACAGGGTGCGTGTTATTTGCATTAAAAATCTGGTACTATGTTGTTGACGGAGAAAATTGAAAGTACTGCATACTTCCAGAAGAAGAAACAAATCTGTCTTTGAGGAAATACAGCCAGAAAACTGCTTAGCAACGAGAATGATGAGACTTCATCTCTTGTTCTTCACACATGGTGTCAGGAGGGACCAGTCCCCGGAGAAGGACATCGTGCTTGGTAAAGTGGAGGGTTAGAGAGAAAGAGGGAGACCCCCAACGAGATGGATTGACCAAGTGGCAGCAGTGATGGGTTCAGGCATAGCAACAATTGTGAAGCTGGTGAAGGACATGGGAGTGTCTCGTTTTGCTCTACAGAAGGTTGCTATGAGTCAGAACCACCTCCACAGAACCTAGCAATAGCTGACCTTTTGGGACTGACTTGGTTCACTTCACATGATGTTTTGGAGCTTCCTTCAGGGAGTGGCATACTTGAGGACCTCATTCCGCTTTGCGGCTGAGTACTTACTACTCACTTGTATGTCTAGGCCATATTGTGTTTCTCCATGTCTTGGCGGACATTCGGTTTTTCCACTGTGTGGCTGTGATGAATCACAGTACCCTGAGCTGTCATGTATTGAGTCTTCGTACATTGGGTTTCCCCACAAAGTGAGTGATTATGAATGACCCCTGTTGACCCTAGGTATTGTTTCACCAATCACTGTTGGCCTACCCCCACTTCCTCTTGGCCCAGAATGCATTCGAATGGACTTGGGGTCCTTCCTCTCTGATTGGTGTATACCAGTTCTGACAACTCGCCTCGGTTACTCCCCAGCGACCAACGGCCACTGAGGCTCTGTTTGGCGGTCCTGGAAGGTGGTTTCTTCAAGCTCTACCTTGCGATCGCTTTCTTCTGTTTCCAGGACAACGGTTGTTTGGGCACCTTGCTTTGCTTCACGCCTCTCCGTCACCCGCTCATCAAAGCAGGTGGAGTTTCGGTGCACAGGACTGCCTGATTTATGACTGTCAAACAGAAATGACAATGGCTTTGACAGTTCACTGAGCAGGGGTCTTTGTTTCCTTTCTGAGATGGTGTCTAAGACGTTGCCTTCGGGCAGGTGTTGCTGGAGGTTGCGTCTGTATGACCAGGAAGAAGTGTTTGTGTGATGGATGGGAAAAGGAGCAGCAAGGGATGGATTGTGGGACATTAAGGTCTATTGCTTACCCCCTGACTTGGGAAAGGAAGGTGCTAGATGATTCGCCCCTTCCATTTACCAGAGTGGGGCAGACACTCATGGAGTTACCTTTCCAACTGTTGTCGGTAACTCAGGACAAAGGATTTTTCTTACACTCCCCTAATAACTCAATAGAACTGCGCTCCGTAGGGTTTTCGGTGACTGCTTGATAGCCAGGCCTTTCTACTGAGGCACCTCTGGGTGGACGCAAGCATCCACCCTTTTGATTACCACACGAGCATGTTAACTGCTTGCCCCACCCAGGGACTCTTAGGAGTAAATTAAAATAAAATGAAATAACAACAACAAAACCCAGTGGCTGTTGAGTCTACCCTTACTCCCACAGCGCCACACCGGGACTCCTATGTAATTACAGTTTCCAGAAGACCTCTAACCGGAAATGGCGTCTGCAGGAAGGAGATGAGCAGAAATCTTGTCGTCTGCCGCTGAGGGGGCTCCGACCCTGCTTTCCAAGAGTGGCTGGTGGGTTCAAAGCACTGACCTTGCTGTTAGCAGTCCAGCACTTGTCGACTTCTAAATTCCGTCCACACATTCAATCAATAAACATTACATTCCGACTTTTGGGAAACATCTCTAAAAAAAAAATTATTTTCTGTTTGGATTTTCCAGGAAGCTGGTTCCCAATTAGCTCAGGATGCTAACACTTGGCATTACTTATGAACGAAGTTAGAACCCTAGTTCCACCAGTAGCTGAGGTAGCCTGTTGATTTCTGGTGCAGAGCTTCAACAAACTCTAGTTACATCAATGACTCCCACATTGCTCCAGACCAGTCAGCATTCCCATAAGTCACAAGAATGTAACAACATCCAGGAAAATAAGTCAGTTGTTCCAGGTTCTCACTCAGTATGCCCATTCCTCATTTACCGACATGTGTACGTTCCAAAGACTAGATCATTATGCAAACATCAGTCAGGTGAAAATGCAGGATGGGCACATCAGATCACACAAGTAGAGGATGATGACATCATCGCTTAAGTGCCCAATTACATGATTACAGAACTGCCGAGTGATGTCATCACATAACTATCCAATCAAGTCATTACATAACTGACGAATCGTGTTACTCCATAACTACCCAATGTCATCATTATGTAACTGCCTGATCACATGATGACTTAACAGCAAAATTACATTGTCATATGATATGATAGTTGCTAAGTGAGGAATTGGAGTCCTGGTGGGGCTCTTTGGGACAAGTCGTTTGAACCACAAACTCGGCAATTCAGACTCACCAGCTGCTCCTTGGAAACCCTGTACAACATCACTATGAGTCGGAACGGAGTTGACACCACTAAACAACAACATAGGAGGAAAGTAAGTGTGTATAGGTATTTTCATATTGACAGAACAGGACATAACTGACAATATGACCATATTTCACAATATCCCTGACACTTGATTAACAGAGGAGAAGTCTAAGAGGGAATGAAGAGTTCCACACAGATTGAGAGTGTGTATTGATGACGACAAGGTACCAGAGTTTGTTGTTGTTGTTAAATGATGTTAAGTCAGCTGTAACTCATAGTGTTCCCAAGGAGCAGCTAATGGGTTTGAACCGCCGATCCAGTGCTTATCCTACAATGCCACACCAGGACTTTTGCATAGTTAGAGTTTCAAGAAGACCTACAATAGCATTTTTGAAAAAAAGGAGACAGTCATAGTTCAGTAGGAGAATGCTCACCCTCCATACCAAAGACCCGGGTTAAATTCCCCCCTAATGTAATACATGCCAAGCTAACACCCATTTGCCAGTGAAGCCGTGTGTGTTCCTGTGACGCTGACAGGTTTCATCAGAGTTTCCACACTTAGGAAGATCAGGAAGAAAGGCCCGGAGAACTCCCCCAAATGAACAATGGCTATCTTTTGGAGCACAAAACGTTAACCTCCGACCATCACCATGAGCTGGGACTGACTTATCGGCAGATCACAGACACAAGAACAAGAACACAAAACCCTCAACGGTGTAGCCTTGTAGACCCCTGTCTTCCGGTGGGGAGGGGGTCCACTTCTGCCTGAAAAATTATAGGAAGACTTTGAGAGAAGCACTCAGTGTTTAAATTCTGACAGGAAGAAGTGAATACAGAGAAGTACAAAAACCACTTTAAAAAAATCACTGAAAATATGAGAGAATGCATTGAAACATTTCATCTTGTATGCTACATATGTGAGATCTCAAAAAAAAAAAAAAGCAACGTAATGATGTTTTTATGTAATTTGACATATGCTGTATTGGAAGAGAATCACACTATTTGGTAATTACCAAAATTACTACTTCTCAAATCCTCCTAATTATTTCACGTAAAACATGTCAGTCTGGTTCCATTTTTTTTTTTTTTTTTAAGCGGAGGTTTTATACGTTCTCATAGCAAGATTTTGCGCGTTGTGCGGTGATTTGCAGAATCTGCAACGTCTCAGTGAAGAGAGTCGGTATGGAATATTCACTCAGCTCCCAGCGACTTGCTCAGTGTGTGAACCCACAGCTTCAGGAGCTCCTTTGTGTTACTGGTCTTAGTGGAATGCTTTGCAGCATCCGATCCCTGGCTGCCAGGTCTCAGTGCAGCCATTTCCTGTTTTCAAAACTCTCTGGCTGTACTTGCAGATTGTACGATGATGCGGCCCCTCACGGCAAGTGAGGCGGCTCAGATGCACCAGCTGCAACATCTTTGGTTCAAACTCACCAGCTGCTCTGTGGGAGAAAGATGAGGTTGTCTGCAACCTTAAAGCTCTGCAGTCTCAGAAACCCTACAGGTCAGCTCTATTCTGTCCAACACGGTCGCTATGAGTCAGAACCGACTCGAAAGCAATGGGTTTGCTTTTTGGGTGGTGATGTGAGGGAACACAGTGACATCACTTTGTCATTGTTGTGTGATTCCAACCCACTGCAACCTCATGGGACAGAGAAGAACTACCCCTCAGGGTTTCCTAGGTTGTGACCGTTAGACAAGCAGATTGCCAGGTCTTTCTTCCTAGGTGCAGCTGGCTGAGTTCAAACTGTCAACCTTTCAGTAGATAGCAGCCGAGATTTTAACCAGTGAATCCTGAGGGCTCCGAATGCAGTTTCAATATAGGGCCAGTCTCATAGTTTTATTGTTTTTAGATGGTTTGTCCTCCCTGGGTCACCATCCCCAAATCCAAACCCAAACCCCAATGCAACCCATTTGCTCTGGAATTGAGTATAGCTCATGGTGATCACGAGGAGCTCTGGTAGCATAGTGGTTACGAATTGGGATGCGAACCTCAAGGTCAGCAGTTGGAAACTACTAGCTGTTCCGTGGGAGAAAGATGAGACTTTCTGCTCCCGTGAAGGTTTACAGCCTCAGAAACCCTGTTACTGGGTCACTATGAGTCGGAACTGACTCCACGGTACATATCCACCACCATGGTGATCATAAGTGTGTCCCAATAGAACGCTGCTCCTTAGGGTTTGCAACCACTGACTTCTTGGAAGCAGATCACCAGGCCTTTCTTTTGCATGTCTCTGGTTGGACTTGAACCCCCAACCTTTGGGTTAGCAGCTGACCGCTAGTTGTGCCAATTTATGAGGCCAGCTTTCCTCAGTATCTGGTGAAAAGACAAGACTCCCTTCTCAAACATGGTCTCAAGTCTTTGTTGTGGGCAAGAGGAAGTGGCGAGGACAGAAATTTCTGGTGTTGCTATGCCTTGGCTCATGCATAGACTGGGTTCTAGAGTTCAGTCAACCATCTACTGGTAGCAAAAACGTGTTTGAGTATAGTTGCTGGCAGTACATTATAGCACTGAGTCCCCAACCTTCGGGCTTCCTGGACCTCTGGCTAGTGCAAAAGCAACTGTCCTCAGCTGTTAACCAAAAGACTGGAGACTCAAGTCCACTCAGAAACACCTTTGCAAAGCAGTTTCGGTGATGAGCTTCTAAAAGATCAGCCAGCAAAAACCGTTTAGATCCCAGTGGGATAAGGCATCATTTCACTCTGTTGTCCGTGGGACCCCCATCATTTGAGGCTGATCATACAGCAGTAACAACAGAAAGCCGATCTCAAATGTGGCAAATGTTCACTTCATGTCTCCTGTTGTTGATGTTGTTAAGTGCCATCGAGTCGATTTGGACTCATGAACAGGGTTTCTGAGAAGCAGCTGGTACGTTCCAACCACCGACGTTTCAGTTAGCAGTCTAGTGCTTATCCTACAGCACCACACCATGGTTCCTCGTGTCTCTTGTTGTTGTTGTTGTCGTTAGGTGCTATGGAGTCAGTACCGACTCATAGCGACTTTATGCACAGCAGAACGAAACACTGCCCGATCCTGGGCCAACCTCACTACTGTTGCCACGATGCTGCTCCTTGGCCAATCCGTCTTGTTGAGGGTCCTCCTCTTTTTCTCTCATGTCTCTTACTTCCTATAAAAGCAGTAAACACAGAGAGGAAGTGGACTTAGTGATGTTCATTGAGGTGATTGCCATCAGTGAGATGATACAAAATGCATGCGAATTGTTAAATGGAAAACTGACGTGCCCTGTCAACATTCACTCAATTCACAATAAAAAGTTGAAGGAAAAAGAAAAAACAAAAACACTTAAAGTGATTCCAAGCTTTTTACCAGCGTCTTTATGTATTTCATAAGCAGGAGTTGATGAGACAAAAAACCTCCTCTGTTCTTTGAGTACCCACATCACATAAGAAAATCTTTTTTAAAAAAAATTTTTTTTTAGCTACAAGACACACATACCAGAATAGACCAGTACATTGTATCTCTGGGGTCCTGGTGTGGTGCTGTGGGTTAATGCGCTGGATTGCAAGGTCAGTTTGAACTACAAGGTCGGCAGTTCAAGCTCACCAGCCGTTCCTCGGAAACCCTATACAGGATTGGAACCGACTCTGGTGGTACAATGATTTAGTGCTTGTCTGCGAAACTAAAAGTTGGCGGTTCAAATCCACTCAGTACCACCATAGGAGAACAACCTGGTGATCTGCTCCCCAAAAGATCATAGCCTAGAAAACCCTACGGAACGGTTTTACTTGTCACATGGAGTCACTGTAAGTCTGAACCACCTTGATGACACCCAACAATAACAGCATATGACAGCCATCAAGTCGGTTCTGATTCAGAATGACCCTAACTACAACACAACTACACCCTGCCCAGTCCTGCACCATCCCCCCACAATCATGGCTACACCTGAGCCCATTGCTGCTCTCATTCTGACTCTCCACTTTACCAAACATAATGTCCTTCTCCAGGGACTGGTCATTCCTAATAACATGTCTGAAGTACTTGATATGTAGTCTGGCCATCCTGTCTTCCAAGAAACATTCTGACTGTGCCTTTTCCAAGAGAGATTTGTTCATTCTTCCAGCAGTTCCTGGTATACCCAATGTTCTTCTCCAACACCATCATTTAAATGCATCTATTCTTCTGCTTCCCTTATTCATGAGCACACAAGATTTCCTCTGTAAAGCAGACAGCTAAATTTAGGGACTGATTTTAGTATGATTGGAGATTGTGATGCCCACCCCTGTTAATGCCTATGGAAATGCACCAAGTTCTTTGTTGTAAGCAGCCCAGGAAGTTCAAATGCGAAATGAAATGTTACTAGTTTGAAGCAACTCATAGATCCCTGGGAAAAAGATGTCTCACAGTGTTGCCTCTCAAGGGATGTGGGGGGTGTGGAAACTCTGTACAATGTTTTGGTGCAGTCTTGCAGCAGAAATGTATTACTTTGTATAAAAGTCCCCCAGTACTTAATTGTCACAGCAAAACCCTTTGTATCAGTCCAGCTTACATGTATCAGTATACCAACACATGGAAAACTCCAGGCTGATCTACTTTTGGAACCTTAAATCCTGGTGTGGCGCTGTGGGTTAATGCGCTAGACTGCAAGGTCGGTTTGAACTGCAAAGTCAGTAGTTCAAACTCACCAGCCGCTCCTTGAAAAGCCGATACACGGTCACTATGGGTCAGAACTGACTCAATGGCACTTAACAATGACAACAACAACAATCCTCTCTGGTCAGAGCTCGCTTCAATGGCGCTTTGAATCACGGAGTTTTATTTGCAATGTCTACAAGCGTGTGCTGTTGTTTCATTGTTTGCTATAAAAGTTGCCAATTTTGTCAGATTCTCTGGTGTTTGAGCTACAATATTGTGCTAATTAAGTCTTTGTGAAACTTTTATCAGTAGCTTTTTGAGAATTTAGTAGAATTGAAGGGAAAAAAGGGCAGGAGGTGGCTCTGTAGGATAAACACTGAACTTTGAATCTCTAGGTCAGCGGTTTGAGCCAACCAGTCATTCTGCAGAAGAAAGAGAAGGCTTTCTGTTCCTGCTAACAGGGTCAGCCTCAGAAACCCTATACTGGATCTCTATGAGTAAAACAGACTCATTTTTAAAGGCTTCTCCTCAGGGTCTGGAATCCTGGTGTGGTGCTGTGTGTGGGTTAATGCGCCAGACTGCAAAGCCATTTGAACTGCAAGGTCGGCAGTTCAAACTCACCAATTGCTCCTCGGAAACTCAATACAGGGTGGCTATGGTTCAGAATCGACTTGACGGCACTTCACAACAACTCAGTGCCTGGTACTGTAAGCACTAATGTTGTTATTCAGCGTAGATAGACTTTACAAATGTAGTTTGTTGGTATTCATAGAACCTGAAAACATCACATGGCTTCTAGCTTACCACATAGCGTTCTATGCTCACTATTAGGAGTCAGCATACTGAGGGTTCTGTGTGGTCTGATCTGGGAGGAGCTCTGTGTGTGTGTTTGTGTGTGTAGTAGAGGATGCAGTCCGTGTGTGTGTGTGTGTGTGTGTGTGTGTAGGGTTGACACCATGCGTCACTGCACTGGGGTTCCCCCAACCCTAGTGACACCACCAATGAGACAATCATCTCTTATAAGATCACCAACATGAAACCGCACAGAGCAGTTGGACTCTACTCGGTCACTATGAGGAGGAACCCACTCCACAGCAATGGGGTTTGTGGTTTATTTATTTATTTTTTTTTCTGCATGCCCAAAGAATGCTTACCGCTATTAGGTGCCATTGGCTCTATTCTGAATCACAGTGACCCGGCGCATAAGAGAACGCAAGTCTGCCCGGTCACGTGCCATCTTGACAATCATTGTTACGCCTGAGTCATGGCCACCACAGGCACTGTGTCGATCTGTAATAAAGATTACGAACAAGATTTAAAAGATAAAATTCAGTTTGCTGTTGGATTAAGGCAGTGATTTTGTACCCGTTGCTGAAAGTCTTAAGTAAATTTCACCTAATACATCACATCCAATGAGTTAGATTTCAGGTGACACCTCCCCTCCATGTGACAAATGAGTCTGTAAGTTATTACATAGCACAACTTTAATCTGTCTGCCCCATGGCTGAATCCCAGGTACTCCATTTGTCCACAGTGCTTACAATCCATCATTCCAAAATACATGCAAATGCTGTCTTACAGCAGGAGACAAATAGGGTCTCCGCATGAAAGTAACAGCCCTTACCCCTCAAAGTTCCCTAAAGCAGTCCTTCAAGACCCCAACAGGTCTTTGTAAAGCGACAGTGCTTGCAAGAGAGTAAAGAGCGTGGGACCTATGAGTCTGTACCTTGAATGATCTCATTCAGAATTGTCTCCTGAGATCCACCTCACTGGCCACGTTTCAGAGGTACCCTACCTCTGAAGGAAGCTGCAATGTTTATCACCTTTCATTTGTCAAACCACCCCCCCCCCCACCCCCCGCCCCCAGCCCGGCCTCATATAGCCCAGTGGCATCACAGTCTGTTTAGAGACCCATCTCCTTTCCTCATGTTTATCCCAGTGTTACAGCAGAACAAGTCTCAACCTCGCCATCCTGACAACACTGAGCTCATCTCTCTGCTCCCAGAATTGTCATGTTCCACCACTTCCCTTTCAGAGCGACCTTTTCAGCCCTGTGTGCGTGCATTACACTCAGGGTCCTTGACAAGCAGCGTTTTGGTCATCACTCTGTGCAAACCTTCCAAAGACTGCAAGAGTCTCCAAACGTTGCCGTTTGCAGGAAAGAGAGAGTTATTTCATGACTGGTAAGAAGATGTGGTGCTGTGGGTTATTGTGCCAGACTGCAAAGCCGTTTGAACTGCAAGGTTGTCGGTTCAAGCTCACCAGTCGCTCCTCGGAAACCCTATCTGGGGTCACTATGGGTTGGAACCGACTCAATGGCACTTAACAACAACAGCAACAACATGTTTTAGGAGTCCCGGTGTGGCGCTATGGGTTAATGCATCAGACTGCAAAGGTCGGTGGTTCAAGCTCACCAGCTGCTCCTTGGAAACCCTATATAGGGTCGCTATGGGTCAGAATAGACTCAACAGCACCTAACAACAACAACAAGATGTTTTATGTTAACTGGGTTCTTGAGTGGGGACATAAACTTAAATCTGATCATTGGACCACAAAGCCAAATTACAGGCATGCGAACCTAAGGAGTTCTGTAATGACAGATAGGATGCCTTTGCCAACTAGACGGAGAAGAAACAGAATCTCTCTTATGCATGGAGAGTCATTTTCCTGCTGTCTGCACAATCGCGGTGTACGTAGCAAAGAGACTAGAAGTGTCACATCTCCTCCAGGAACACGCCACGGCAGTGCAGCTCTGAGTGAGAAGAAATTCTCCTTTGTGATGGACATTGTTCTGAGCAACACGTGAACCTTCCTGTCTGTCTCAGGAGCACAGTGTGTTCTAAGCAAACACTGATTTTTCCAATGGTGGAGATGAAGACAGTATCCTCGGTGGCCGCAGGCATCATCACCATTCACCCTAGATGGTGAGCACAGGGTAAAGGGACGAGCGGAGGAATAGAAAGTGTGTTATGATAGAACCTAATCCCAGAGAGCTGTGTGGGAACAGTCCTTCTGGGCCAGTGGGTTTGGGTTAGCACAGACTCATCACACTGCACTGAAGGCATTGGCTAAACCCAAGGCTCCGAGAAGTCACAGAATACAAAACACAGAAATCTTTCAACAAACTGATGCAGCATATGAGGCGCTCACTCATTTATGCCAGGAAATCTGGAAGACAAACTATCTGGCCAATCAATTGGAAGAGATCCATATTTCTGCCCATTCCAAAGAGCGGTGGCCCCACAGAATACAGAAATCATCAAACAATATCATTAATAGCACATGAAACTAAAATTTTGCCAGAGTTATTTCAAAAACGGCTGCAATGGTCCATCAACAGGGAGCTGCCAGAAATTCAAGCTGGATTCAGAAGAGGACATGGAATGAGAGATATCATTGCTGATGTCAGATGGATCTTGGCTGAAAGCAGAGAATACCAGAACATGTTTACTTGTGCTTTAATGACTATGCAAAGGCTTTTGAATGTTTGAATCATGACAAGCTCTGGAAAACAATGCAGAGAATAGGTATTCCAGGACACTGAATTGTGCTCATGCGGAACCTGTACATAGACCAAGAGGCAGTTGCTGAACAGAACGAGAGAACACCGAGTGGTTTAAGATCAGGAAAGGCGTGCACCAGGATTGTATTCTTTCACCATGCTGATTTAATCAGTATGCTGAGCAAATCATCCTAGAAGCTGGATTACATGAAGAAGAATGTAGCATCAGGATTGGAGGAAGACTTATTAACCACCTGTGATATGCAGTTGATACACTCTTGCTTGCTGAAAGAAAAAAGGACTTAAAATACATACTGATGAAGATTAAAGACCACAGCCTTCGGTATGTAAAGAAAAGAAAAATCCTCACAATTGGACCAATAAATAACGTCATGATAAATGGAGAAAAGATTGAAGGTGTCAAGAACTTCATTTTTCTCAGATTAACCGTCAACACTCATGGAAGCAGCAGTGAATAAATCAAATGACATATTGCATTAGGCAGATCTGCTGCACAAGACCTCTTTAAAGTGTTGAAGAGCAAAGAAGTCAGTTTGAGGATTAAGATGTGCCTAATCCGGTATTTTGGAGTCCTGGTGTGGCACTGTGGGTTAAGGCGCCAGACTGCAAAGCTGTTTGAACTGCGAATTCAGTGGTTCAAGCTCACCAGCTACCCCTCGGAAACCCTATACAGGGTCGCTATGGGTCGGAACCTACTTGATGGCACTTAACAACAACAACAACAACAATCCTGGTATTTTAATTAAAATCATATGCATGTGAAAGTTGGATAGTGGACCGTAAAAGAATGGATGCATTTGAGCTATGGTGCTGGAGAAGAATATTAAAAGTGCCGTGGACCGCCAGAAGAACAAACAGATCTGTATTAGAGAAAGTACAGCCAGAGTGTTCCTTAGAAGTCAGGATGACAAGATTTCTGTCATACTTCAAACATGTTGTCAAGAGAGACCAGTCCCTGGAGAAGGATAACATGTTTGGTAAAGTGGAGGGTCAGTGAAAAAGCGAAAGACCCCCGATGAGATGGACTGGCTCAGTTGTGGCAGCGATGGGCTGAGGCATAACAATGATAGTGAGAATGGCGCAGGACCAGATAGTGTTTTGTTCTGTGGGCCAGAAAGGACTCAGTGCCACCTAACAACAGCAACAATAACAACAAGTCATTGAATCGATGATATTCATTAATAAAGCAGCCCAGTGCATACAAGGGCAGGGACTTGCTTCGTTAATTTCATCCCTCACAGAGGAAGGGGTGAAAACGTGGAAGGAAAAGTTCTTTTCAGAGGAGAAAACAGACACACACACACACACACACACACACACACACACACACATACAAAGAAGACACCTGGTGAAGGTGGAGGCTGAGATCTGAGCGATGTGTCTACAAGCCAAGAGATGCCTCTCATTGCCAGCAACCTCCTGCCCCAACTCTGGCTAAAGCAAGAGTTAACCAGGCTAAGATGGGACCCAGTTCCAGGCTATGGGGTGTCCCAAGTCTTTGTTAAGAGCCAAACATGAGAGGTGATTCGGAGAATCCGAGAGAAGCCAGCTCAAGATGGTCTTGTCCACCATGGTGGTAACATGATGTTGAGATGCTCAGATTTGGACCACATTCACTTGTCTCAACTCTGCCCATTGCCCATGGCCAACACCCATGGCTTCCATCAAAACCTCCTTCTATCTCACACCCTTGGTTCCAGTCCTGTTCACTCACTGCCTGAGCTGCCTTCCTCGGGCACTGCTTCTTTGAGACCCTCCTCATCTCTTCGGTTTAACCCCATGTCGTTTAGGAGACTTGTTTTCTGAATTTCCTTCACTCTTTCTCCACGGCCTCTTCTGTCCCCCATTGTTTTCGGCCACTCATTTCTCAGATAAGTGTCTGCAAAATCAAAAATCCTGAATTTGATTTCTTCTTTAGAGATCTTGGTTCTTTTTAACATGCCCAACCCTTAGTCTACAAGACAACCATTGGTCTTCAAAAGTGTCACTCTCATCAATCCCAAGAGAAGACAGGCAGACTTTACAGGTTGGTGGAGAATAAAGACATAGCCACCAACTGTGTTTCATCAGAACCTGCTATTTGCTGGGATGCTGAGCATGTTTTGGTGGAGTGTCCAGACCAAGACTAGGAAGAAATGCCTGGTGGTCAAATCAAGTAAGGAACATTCCAGAGAATACAGCCTTCTGATCTTATCCACAACCAATCTGGGGGATGGCGTAAGACAGGGTAGTGTTTCAGTCTGTTCTGTATGGGGTCTCCATGAGTTAGGAGCTACCTGAACAGCATCCAACAACATCCCATACCACGGAAGGATCCTGGATTGGACCCCGATTCAAGAAGCACCCTAGTAAGATCTGTACGTATGTTAACAGGACTAGGTCAATATTAATCTCTCTGGTTTCATAATTGCACTATGTTAACAGAAGATTCTGTTGACAGTAGAAAAACTTAGGTGAAGCGCGTATGGCTATTTTTTGCAGCGTTCCAAAAGTCTATAATTATCTCCAAATATAAAAAGTTGAAAAATAAAGCTGAAGTTAACAGAAAAAAAAAAAAAAAAGATGTTCCTCAGCTCTGTGGCATTTTAAAAGTGGGGCATGCATTTGTTTTTCTTTGCTTGGCTTTTGGTTGTGAAACTGTCTTCTGTAGGCATTTACCTCCATGCCGTGTAGGCAACATGGATCTCGGAGTTAAACCAGGCCATGTGCACCAGGGAGTCCTGATGTCGCACTGTAGGATAAGCACTGGATCG
>NW_006408536.1:30904772-30908755 GCF_000296735.1 Chrysochloris asiatica
TTCATCTCTCATACTTTGGACATGTTGTCAGGAGGGAACAGTCGCTGGAGAAGGATGTGATGCTGGGTAAGATGGAGGGTTAGAAAAAAAGAGGAAGACACCCACTGAGATGGGATCAGCCAGGTGGCATCATTGATGGCGTCAAGTGTGGCAGCGGTAGTGAGGTTGGACCAGGATCGGTCACTGTTTCGTTCTGCTATGCATGGGGTCGCTATGAGTCGGTTCCAACTCGATGGCACCTGACAACCACAACAACAACTTGTCTTACAGCATCACTAATGCAGACAGCCTCAGAAACCCTATAGAGCAGTTCTAGTCTGTCTCATAGACGCTTTAGGGTCCGAATGATCGCAAGAGCAGTGGAGTTCTGAAGAATTCAATTCATTCTTGACTGCTGGTGTCATCGTACGAATCTCTAGAGTCACGTAGTTCTCAGCGTTTCCTCCAGTCATCTCTTTAAAGTCCCATAAGACCGACTTGAAACTTCTTTCCAAGGGTTGTTTTAAGAGATGTTGTGCTTCCCATGTCTCTGGTCTAAGAGATCTAGTTCACTTGCTTAAAACTGCCTCTCGACTATGTGTACTGGGCTGACTGAAGAGTTTCTTTAACGCCATGTCCACCAAGAACCCATGAATATGATCTTATTTTAAAATAGAGACCTTGGAGATGTCCTTTTGTTAAGGTAAAGTGGGTCATGGTTGGTTAGGGTAGCTTCAATCCAATAAAGGGTGTCTATCCGAAGAAAAAACAGAGACACTGATACACACACATTGGAAATGAACGCCCTGTGGAGGCAGAAATCTGTGTGATATATCTACAGACCAACAAAGCCCAAGTGCCTGTAGACCACGGGTGTCTGGTGTCCACCAGAAGCTAGGAGAGTGATATGGGAAAGATTCTCCTCTGTGATGCCCAGAAGACACCCACCCTACTGACATCTTGTCCTGAGACTTCTGGTTTCCAAAACTGGGAACAGACTTCCTACTGGTGGTCAGGTCTCACAACATCCCTCAGAAACACATCGGAATCCTTGGTGGTCAAACTGTTAGGAACTGGACTACTAACCAATAGGTTGGAAGTTCAAGTCTACCCAGAGGCACCTTGATAAGCAGGCTTGGTGATCTACTTCCAAAACCATCAGTCACTGAAAATCTTCTGGAACAAGACTCTATTCTGACACCCATGGGATTCTCAGGTGGTGTTTAAGAAACAAACGTACTGTTTCAGTCTCCAGACTCCACTCTTTCCCCTTACTCCTTCCCACTACTCAAGGTTGAGATTGTTTGCCCTGTTACATTAAAAAAAAAAAAAAAAAAATTTAATTGTGAATTGACGTGTTCATCAGTTTTCCATGCAACAAATCATATACTTGGTTTCATTTCAATGATTGCGATCCCTCCATGCAACAACAGTTATCCCACTTCCTCCCTGTGGTTCCTGTTTCCAGTCCACCCACCTGCCCGTCCCTTCTCAACTGTGTCCTTAGGGAAATGTTGCTTTTTTGATCTTGAATGGTTGAGCAAAAAATTGGCTGAACATTGAGTCACGAGGGTGAGTTCCTTTCCAGACGTGAAAGGTAGTCAAGGGTCATGGTCTTGGGTTCTTCCGGTCTCTTTCTGACCTCTAACTGTGGTCTTTTTGTAAATAATTATAATCATGTTGATTTTTGTTCGACATTTTCTGCTCTTCTATCTGGCATCTTCTAATGGGAGCTCTTTCAGAACAGTTGGTAGTGGTAACCCATCACCACGGCCCTACTCCATGTCTAAGGAGTCCTAATGGTGTGCTGGTCCCAACACACAAACCCCATGGTGGGAGAAAAGATCTGTGTTGTGCTTCTGTGACAATTTCCGCCTCGGGAAGCCTGTGGGGCAGTTCTACTGAAGAGCATGAAGCAGCATTATGTGTATGGGTTTAGATTCTGTCTCCAGTGCATGAGCGCCAATCCCCATTACAGTTCTGCGGATGCTCTTCCCTTTCTGTTGGTCTCACCGTGTCATCTTTTCCCACCTCCCAGGAAACTCTGAGGAAAATCTATCCTTCCCTTCACATTCTTTGCTGTATTCTTACTAAGAAGCCCTGGTGGCAATATGGATTAGGACCACTGAAAGGTTGGCAGTTGAATCCCACCTACAACTCCATGACCAAGAGATGCAGTTGTGTGGTGCCATCAAGATTTAATCTCTGAACCCTAAAGGAACATTTCTACTCTGTGTTGTTCTGAGTCAGAGTCGACCCTTGGGCAGTGAGTTTGGAGTGCTTAGTCTAACCCACATCCACCATAGGAAATCTACCTTCTTCATTTTCTCTCACCCTCTGCACACACCTCTCCCCTCGGATGTTCTGTTGTCTCTACCTCATAACCCGAGGCTGACTCTCATTTATTTGGACTCAAGACCCTTGGAGATACAACCATCTTGTCTTATTGCCTCTCATGAGGAAAATTTTAATTTGGCAGGTTCCTTTCCCTCTAAAACAAGCAGCCCAGTGGTGCTGTACAATAAATGCTGAACTTCCAACCACAAAGTCAATGGTTCAAACCCACTGGCAGCTAGCTCTTCAAGAGAGAGATGAGCTTTGCAGTCTCAGAAGCACCCTGTGGGGCCATTTAGGAGTCGGGATGGATCCGTGGGTGGGGTTTTTGTTTGGTTGGTTTTCTCTAAAACACAAAGTCCAGCTTTATCAGAGACAGGTTGCAGCTGCTCTTTATTGATTTGTCATAAAGACTAACACAAGCTCTCTGCCGTGGGGTTGATTCCAACTCATAGCGACCTTACGTTGGGTGTCTGAGACGGTAAATCTGTAACACCAGCCAGCCTCATGGTTCATCCTCAGAGTGTCTGGTGAGTTTGAACCGCCGACCTTGAACTTAGTGCTTAATCCAGAGTGCCACCAAGATGGCTTCCCATAAAGATGTCAGCCGAGGAAACTCTGTGGGTCATTTCTACCGTATCATGTGAGTACACTGTGAGTTTGGAATTTACTGGACAACACTCAACTCGTGTGACAGTTTTGAGAGCTAGCCCAAGTATCCTGTGCTCTGTGGAATGACTGTCTCCCAATGACCTTTAGTGCCCAATTCCATCATAAAAGCTCAAGAAATGATAGAAATACAGGGCTTTATATATTTATTTAAGGAGCTCTGGTAGCATAGTGGTTACGAATCGGGCTGCGAACCTTAAGGTCAGCGGTTCGAAACTACCAGCCGTTCCGGGAGAGGAAGATGAGGCTTTCTACTCCCGTAAAGATTTACACCCTTGGAAACCCTGTACAGGGTCGCTATGGGTCGGAACCGAACTCGATGGCACTTAACAACAACAACATATATTTATTTATTTTAATGGCCAAAACCATAGGTGTGATAGTTACCAAAGGAACTGTGTCTGGATCCATACAGAGCATTGTTTGCAACAATCACAGCAAAAATAAAGAAGGCAGTGGACTGGCTAAGAAAATGGCTTTCGGGTTGGGAGGACAGTGGGTTCAAAGAAGCTGGAGGATAGATTTCCCTCTGAGTTTCCTGGGAGGTGGAAAATAATGTGTGAAGTGAGACCAACAGAAAGCTTGCTGATGTCTTTCAAAGGAGAAATCAGTCAGAAGGCTTTCCATATACCAGGTGTAGTTTGTTGCCTGTCTGGGTTTCTACCCTGAAGGTGATTTTCTCAGCTAACCCATTCCCTTCTCTTTATATTTTATATTTTTGCTATTATTGTTGGAAAAGAATGATGTGTGTAGACAAAGTTTGGATCGCCTTCGTAGCTGTCTTCAGTGACAGTATGGACCGTGAAACATTTCTTATAGTTCTATCATTTATTGAGCCTTTATGTACTTAGAGGAAAAAGTATAATGAGGGATAGGGTGGGAACGGGTTTGCTTGATATATGGCTTCATTTCATTTTGCGAGCTACCAGCCCTACTGAACGGGACTGCTTGGAGAAGACCAGCATGACCTTCTGACGTTTGTTTTTATTGTTTTCATTAAC
>NW_006408536.1:30909140-30918391 GCF_000296735.1 Chrysochloris asiatica
CAACAACAACATTTGGATGTGCTGTACACATATTTGTGGTACATTTAGCATAGTTTGTGGTTGTTACTGTTGGGTACCATTGTGTCCATTTTGTTTCATAGTAAGCCAAGGCACAACTGAATGAAACACTGCCCCATTCTGTGCCACTCTCACAACTGTTATTTCACTGTGTCAGCCATCTTCTTGGGGTCAGTCTTCCTCTTTTTCACTTATCCTCTACTTTGCCAAGCATTATGTCCTTTACCGGAAACCAGTTCCTCCTGATAACATGCCCAACATACAAGAGACAAGGTCTCGCCTTCCTGACTTGTAAGGAGCATTCTGGCTGCATTTAGTCCACCACAAATGTGTTCATACTTCTTGCAGTCTATGGTACAGTCTATATTCTTTTCCAACACCACCATTCAAATGCATTGATTTGTCTATGGTCTTCCTTCTTCTTTGTCCAACTTTTACATGTATAGGAAGTGACTGAAAATACCATGGTTAGCGTCAGGTGCACTTAGTTCTCAAAGTGACATCTTTGCTACTTCACACTTGAAAGAGGTCTTGTGCAGCACTTTTGTCTACTGTGATACGTCGTTTGATTTCTTCACTGCTGCTTCCATGAGTGTTGATTGTGGGTCCAAGCAAAATGAAGTCTTTGACAACTTCCATCTTTTCTCCATGCTGTTATTGATAGACCAGTGGTGAGGATTTTCTGTTTTCTTTACATTGGTTATAATTATTTAGAAGAGATGATATCACTGATGGATGAAATTGGAACCACTTGGCTTGGGCAAACTGTTAACATGCTTTGTTGTTTACCAAAATGTTGGATGTTCCTGTTCACCTGCAGGCACCTCAAAAGAAAGGCCTGGTGATTCACTTCAGAAAAATCACAGTTACTGAGTACACCATGGAGGTTTTCCAGCTCTCCTCTGACACACGTGCGGACACCATGACTAGGAATCAATTGACCATCAACTGGCTTTTGTTGTCTACAGCAGTGTTCCCCAATGTATGCTTCTAGAATATTCTCTAGGTCAAAACTGGTGTTCCCCAATGTATGCTTCTAGGATATTCTCTAGGTCAAAAAGTGTTGGAAACCAGCCATTTGAATGGACTCTAGTCTTACAGATCACTGACCATAAGCATGTTGTGATAGTTAAGGTTTTACGTCAACTTGGCTGGGCTAGGATCCTCAGTGATTTGTCAGTTAACATGGAATTATGCCTTCCATGATGAAATCTGACCAAACACAGTCCCCCCATGATGGGGTCTGATATAATACCATCCCCCCATGATGGAGTCTGACGTAATACCATCCCCCCATGATATGGTCTGATGTAATCCCGTCCCTCCATGATGGGGTCTGACGTAATGTCGTCCCCCACATGATGGAGTCTGATGTAATACCATCCCCCCATGATGGTGTCTGATGTAATACCATCCCCCCATGATGGTGTCTGATGTAATACCGTCCCCCCATGATGGGGTCTGATATAACACGGTCGCCCCCATGGTGGGGTGTGATGTAATATCGTCCCCCCATGATGGGGTCTGATGTAATCCAGTGGATCTGCCCTGATCAGATGTTGTCCAGTATGTGGTAAATCCTCACTTCTGTGATGGCAATGAGGCCGGATGCCATCTACAGAATTAGATTATATGTTGAGCCATTGTCTCTTGAAATGTAAAAGGAGAGAGAAGTGCGGTGAGAAAGAGCGAGCCACCAAGACAGAAGAGCCGGGAATGGAGTGTGCACTTTGGCCCTGGATCCCTGCCCTGTGAAGGTCCTAGATCCTGGGGAAGATCGATGCCAAGACACACGGAGCTCTCCCAAGAATGCTGCAGTTACAGATGTTGAAAGGAGACAAGGCCCTTTCCCCAGAAACAACAAAGAGACAAAGCCTTCCACTAGGGCCAAGCACTCTGGATTTGGACTTCTCGCCTCCTAATCTGTGAGAGAATGGATTTCTGTTTGTTGAAGACACCCCCTTTTGGTATTCCTGTGATATTATTATTAGAGAAATGAGAACATTTAAGGCCCTGGCACTTTGGGTGAAGAATGCAGTTTGATTTTCAGACTCTGCATTGTCCTAACTTGCTTGTCCACAGATCTCGTGTTCCTGTGTGCGTGTGTGTGGGTCAAACTTGTGAATACCTACACCTTAGGATCATTTGGGAAAATGTGTTTCTATAGTGCAGTCACTCATCCAAAAGACTCCAGTTTTCTTCTCTTGACTAAAATACGCTCTCCAAAAATCAGAGTAAGTTGTAGAAAGCACAATAGACTTTTGTGCTAAAATCAGAAGCATACATTTGACCCTCTCAGGTTCCAGGAATCCATATTGCCATATTGCTTGGTGATGTCGTGTACCGTTGAGTCGCTTCTGAACCACAGCGAGGTACGTGCAACTGTTCGAAGTACCGACTGATCCTGAGCCATCCTCAGTGTTGCTGTTGCCACTGCGTCAATCCATCTCCTTGGGGGAATCTTATATTATTAACTTAGACCATTGTTGTTGTCATTGTTATTGCGTGCTGTCGAGTCCGTTCAGACTCAAAACGGACACACACAGTATTTCCGAGGCTGTGACTCTGTGCAGAAGCAGAAAGTTTCATCTTTCTCCTGCATATTGTTATTAAAAATATGAGTGATTCCACTGAATACTTTTCATCTTGTCTAGACGGGTCTGGTGAGAAGAGATAAGATTCTTATGATTCAATAGTGAGTAATTGTTATCATGACTAATTGCGACTGTCACAATTGTAAAGGTAGACATTTTGTAACAAAAAGTGGAGAGTAGTTAATCTTACAGTCCAGGAACAGAGGACCCTAGGACCATCAAGGGAGAAGAGCACAAGCGGAATGTGGGACCTTATCCAGAGAAGCAGCAACACTAGAGATGGAGGCAGAGATGAGGACATGGAGTGAGGGAGCAGCTGAGGATTCTGGACTCATGGAAAGAGAGGGACTGACAGCTAGCAGCCAGGAGGCAGGCTTGCAGAATGTGCCCTTTGGTTGTTTAAATGATTATATATTCCTGAGTGTTTTTGTGTACATCTCCCAACCCGCTAAAAAAGAAAAACAGAGGGAGGGAATGGAAGCAAATACTGTTAAATGATAATACATAGAGGAGATTGTAATCATTGCAATGAAACGATGGTCCAAAGCTGACGTTCTTCCATGTAAACTATCACTTGGTTCACAATAAAAACTTTAAAAAGAATTTAAAAAAAGAAAAGAAAGGAAATATGAGTAATTCAACACTTAGCAATCGTACAAATGAATGAAACCAACTACAACAGTCATGTTGTGCAATTCTGGATGTCCCGTTCCCGGAAACCCAACCTCACTGCGACGAGCTAAGCTCAGAGATCCATCTTTCCTGCCCTTGGTAACCACAGTCCAGTTCTGATATGTATGTATTGCCCTGTTCTAAGCATTCCTTAACGGTACCTGGTGGCACTATGATCAAAACTGGACTCTAACCTGTTAGCTGCAAGGTTAGCAGTTCAAAGCCGCCCACCACTCTACAGGAGAAAGAGGCCAGTGTGTGTTCCTATAAAGATGGACAGTCTCGGAAGCCCTATGTGGGGTTCCTTTCAGTTGGAATTGACTTGACTGCATTGAGTGGTTGTGATTGTTAGCGTTCCCTGTTTGTGAGGCCGTACAATGATCTTTTTGTCTGTGCTTGACTTAGTTCACTCAGTGTAAATGTTTTCACCATCTGTCCCTGTTGTGACATCAGTACTTCATTTGTCTGTGTGGATACGTAATCGCCCACTGTATGGAAGGATTTCAATTTTGCCTACCCATTCGTCTGTTGATGGACCCTTGAGGTGGTACCACAATTGCTCAGGCATCTCAGTACAGATTGCTTCCATCCCTCACCCCCAGAATCCTCAGTGGAGAAAATATGTTGACTGAGGATGTATCTCTTTTTTTCTGTAAGGATGCCATTTTTCATGTGTCTGAGAATGAATGGGTAATCTGACACGATGCATGCTTTTTTAAAAAAAAAAAATCTTTTGTTTCAAAAAAAAAAAAGCGTAAAAGGAAAAACAAAAGCAGAAGGCTTTGACATATACAGGTGCTCCTCAGCGTCATCTTCTTGTTTAACCTGAGGCAATTTTCTCCGCAATTGCATTTCCAGCCTGTAATTAGAGAGCTGATCTTATCTGGGGCCCCTTTCTGTGTGGCGTCCAATTCCAGATTCACATTTACTGTCAGCAGGTGCGCCCCAGAGAGAGGCTCGGACGGGCCTAAATGTTTACACAAAATCATAAGAGAAGAGCCAAGTGTCAGCACAGAACTCTTCAAGTCACACCACTGAGAGGTGACGAACCCCTTCTGAATTAGAGCTGACGAACCCCTTCTGAATTGTTTGCGCCAGTGCCCACTTTAAGGTAATGACTCCCTCCCTCCCCTACATCACACTGTTGTTAATTGCAGTCCAGTTGATTCCCCTCGTGGTAGCGCCCCCATGTGTGTCAGAGGAGAACTGCACTCTGCAGGCTTTCCAAGACTGTGACCTTTCAGAAGCTGATCACCAGGCCTTTCTTCTGAGGTGCTCTGACTAGATTTGAACAGCCAACCTTGCGACATTTCGCTATTGGCACCACTTAGGGATGAGAACTCATTGAGTGTCGGTGGCTCCAACTTTAGGAATATCCAGACCACCTGCTGGGAGGCCATCCCAAAGTTTCAGACTGTGAAGGTCTGGGGCAAGTAGTGGGGACTGGGAAATGCTCCCATGTTCTCAGATGATACTGAGCCTGCAGGATCTGGGATCACACTCTGAGTACCAGCGCTCATGGGAAATGCACACCCCCTGTTCCTCAAGGCGCCAGAAACTTCCCAACCATGCTTGGGGTTTTCCCTTTATAATGTTAGGACTCCATACACAGCTAACAGGAATCTCAGCTCTCCCATGGGACTTTGGCTCATGAAGCAACAAATAAAACAACAGTCTGACCCACAGAGACCCCATGTGTGCAGAGTAAGACTGCTCCACACAGTTCCAAAGCTGTGACCTGTAAGAAGCCGATTGCCAGGCATTTCTTCCACAGCACTCCTGGGTGACTCAAACCCCCAGCCTCGCGATTTGTCGGCAAGCACGTTAAGTTCTTGCTCCACTCACGGACTCCTTTTTCTGCTGCTAACACCTGGATTATGATTATTGTTGTTGTTTCACAGTGAGGTGATTCTAACTCATAAGTCACTGCAGTCTAGCCCATTTCTGCTCACAGGGACCCCACAGCGCAGACTTGAACTGCGCCGTAGGGCTTTCCAGAGCTGAAAATCTTTACAAAGCAGACTGCTTCATCTTCCCCCTTTGGAGGAGCTGGTAGGTTTGACACGCCAACCTTTCCGTTGGCAGCACAATGCTAACAGGACTTTCCACTCACGGTGACTTTGTATGAACATCTAGGATGTTTCTCGTGGGGATCCTAGGCTGTCATGTTTAGGGGATGAGATTGACAGGTGTTTCTCTCACTGGTGGGTTTCATAGTTGTGGTTGTTATTAGGTGCCATCGAGTCAGTACCCACTCATAACGACCTTAAGCACACCAGAACGAAACACAGCCCGGTCCTGGGCCAACCTCATTATTGTTGCTAAGCTCGAGCCCAGCACTGTTGCCTCTGTGCCAATCCATCTCGTTCGATGTCCTTCTCCAGTGACTGGTCCCTCCTGACAATATGTCCAAAGTATGAAAGACAAAGTTTGGCCATCCTTGCCTCCAAGGAGCACTGTGGCTGAACTTCTTCCAACACGGATCTGTTTGTTCTTTTGGCATCCCATGGCACTTTCAATATTCTCCTCCAACACCATAACGCAAAAGCATCAATTCTTCTTTGGTCTTCCTTATTCACTGTCCAGCTTTCACATGCATATTGAGGTTATTGAAAATACCGTGTCTTGGGTCAGGCACACCTTAGTCCTCAAGCTGACATCTTTGCTCTTCAGCACTTTAAAAAGGTCTTGTGCAGCAGATTTGCCTAATGGATACGTCATCTGAGTTCTTGATTGCTGCTTCCATGAGTGTACATGGTTGATCTAGGCAAAATGAAGTCTTTGTCAACTTCAATCTTTTCTCCGTTGATAAGAATGTTGTTTATTGGTCCAGTGGTGAGGATTTTCGTTTCCTTTACATGGAGATGCAATCCATACTGAAGGCTGCCATCTTCAATCTTCATCAATAAGTATTTTAAGTCCTCTTCACTTTCACCAGCCAAAGTTGTATCATTTGCCTATCGCAGGTTGTTAATGAGCCATCCTCCAATCCTGATACCAAGTTTGTCGTACTGCGGTGGCTTGTGTGTTGCTGTGATTCTAGAAGCTATGCCACTAGCATTTTAAATACCAGCAGGGTCACCCTATGATGGACAGGTAGGTTTCAGATGAGCTTCCAGATGAAGACAGACTAGGAAGAAGGAGAGACAGATGATTTCCAAATATCTAGCCACTGAAAATCTTATGAATAGCAATGGAACACTGTCAGATAGAGTGCCTGAAAATGAGTCCCTCAGGTTGGAAGGCACTCAAAATGTGACTGAGGAAGAGCTGCCTCCTCAAAGTAGGCTTCACCATGATAACATAAAAGGAGTAAAGCCCATGGGAGTAAAGCCCTCGGGACCTTCATTTGCTGATGGGGCACAACTCTAAATGAAGAGAAACAGCTGTAAACATTCATTAATAATCGGAACATGGAATGTACAAAATATGAATCTAGGAAAATTGGAAATTGTCAAAAATGAAATGGAATGCATAAATGTTGATATCCTAGGCATTAGCTGAAATGGACTGATATTGACCATTTTGAATCTGACAACCACATGGTTTACTATGCCAAGAATGACAAATGGAAGAGGAGTGGCATTGCGTTCATCATCAAAAGGAACATATCAAGATGTGTCATGAAGTAAAACGCTGTCTGCGATAGGATCATATCCATACACCGGAAAGAAAGACCAGTTAATACCACTATTATTCAAGTTTACACACCAACCACTCTAAAACCAGTGAGGATGAAATTGAAGAATTCTACCAACTTTTTCAGTCTGAAATCGATCCAACATGCAATCAAGATGTATTGATCATTACTGGTGATTGGAATGCAAAGTTTGGAACAGAGAGGAAGGATCTGTGGTTGGAAAATACGGCCTTGGTGATACAAACAATCGATGCCGGAGATCACATGATAGAATTTTGCAAGACCAATGATTTGTTCCTTGCGAATACCTTTTTTAAACAACATAAAGTAGTGGGTTTTATCATAACTACCTTAAATAACATGGTATAAAATCACTGCTTTCACAATGTTGACATTGTGTCTTACAGAAGGAAGAGTCCATTGTGCTTTTAGGTAAGCCCTGATGTTTGCCAAAGCTTTTGACATCCGCTCACTTGTCCAGGTTCTTACATGGAGCTCTACGAGGAACTCCACAAGGGCAGCGGGAACCCCTTTTCCCAGTGGATACCACCCTTCCGATGCTTTCTGCATGCTTCTAACCCGGTGCCCCATTATCATTTCCAGCAAACCATTTTCCTCCTGACTCTTCATTTCACCGTTAGGAGCCTGTTTCCTGTCCCTTGACTGATGCCTGTCTCTTTTCCCTCAGTGAGGTTATATTTTCAGATTTCTATACAGAATCTATCCCCTTTTCTCTTCTCTCTGAATACTAACTCCTTATTCACAACAATACAGTAGATGTTTGTTGTTGTTAAGTGCGGATGAGTCGGTTCCAACTCATAGTGACCCTGTGTAGGGTTTCCAAAGGAGCAGGTGATGAGTTTGCGTTAACAGTCCACCTCAAGATGGAAAAAGATGTGGATCAGATCTCCTCCTTATACTTGCTGGGCTCCGTCTGGGGCACTGTCCTTTCAAAGTCATAAACAGAAGAAGCCACTTTTTCCCAAACTTTAATTTCTTCCCAGTTTTCTACATATGTGTATGTTTTAACATTCATTTCATTTGTGGTGGAGAAGATACACGACAGAACCTAAGACAGTCCAAACGGGTCTCCATATACAATTCAGTGAAGTGGATGACAGTCTCGGAGCTCGATAACCACACTCAGCCTCCTTTACTGAGTCGTCCGCTCTGACCCGCGCCCCGCGCCCTGCCCCACATAAACGTAAACCAGCTGCCCCGGGAAGGTTCTCATCGAAAGTTTTGAATAGCTGTTGTCAATTTGATCCCGTATCGATAGGGCTTTAAACAGTTCTTTGCCTGGTTTTAAGAACCCTCTTCTTTTGCCATATACTTATTCAGACTTTGCTCACCTGCATGGGTGCCTGGGTGGTTCAGATAGTTGCGCTTGACTACTAACGCACCGGACTGCAAACCACAAGGTCCTTGGTTCAAGCCCACCAGCCTCTCCACAGGAGATAGACGAGGCTTTCTGCTCCTTAAAAGGTTTATAACATCAGAAACCTTCCACAGGGTTGCTATGAGTCAGAACTGACTTGACGGCACTTAACAACAACTAACTGAAAGATTGGCAGTTCAAACCCACCTAACGGTGCTGCGGAAGAAAGGTCTGGGGAGCTGTCCCATAAAGATCACATCCAAGAAAACCCCTATGGCTCTCAGTTGTGTTGTTGCTCTTGTCGTTGTGTTCCGACTCATAGCAACACTACATAGGATTTCTGAGAGTGGTCGCTGGGTTTGAACCGCTGGCTTTGTGGTCAGCAGTCCAGTGCTTGTCCCATAGCATGTTTTACTTCCTCACGAAGCGGGTGGCGTGAGTCAGAAAATTTGTAGTTTTGATTCTCTTCACTAGTCCTTTCCCAAGCTCTCTTTTCAGGGTTTCTCCAAGCCTGGTGAAATAGCAGTGTTGATTGCTCAACTTCAAGTCTCTCAATTTCCTATTAAAAGGCCACTAAAACTCAAGGATTCCTCCCGACAAGCTTGGGAAAGCATTAATATAATACTATTCATCCTTTCATTAACGCAAGGCTTAATATTTGTAAAGTGTAATTAACTACCCTTATCTTAGGACAATGCCAAGAAATAGACTTGATCCACATCGACCTCTTTTGTTTTTGGTTTTTTTTTAAAGACAGCAAACACTGATGAAAGGCCATTGTCTTTCTTGACCCCATCACTACTTCCCTGTACTTTATTTTCCCAAGAGGATTTGAGGTCAAAGAGTTTCTGAACTAAAGACTCTTCAGCTAAAGATGTATTTAAAAAGATAACGTCTCTGCAAACTGTCACAGGAAGCCCAAAATAAAATGTTATTTAATTTTTGAAAC
>NW_006408536.1:30929057-30929508 GCF_000296735.1 Chrysochloris asiatica
CCAGTGGTGGGGGTGGGTTTTCGCCACTCGGTTAAGCCCCCACCTCCATTCACCCAGATGTGTGTGGGCAAACCGTGAGCACACCTATTCCCGACACCAAAGAAAAAAAATAAGATCGGAACCACCCAAAATTAGCAAGGCACACCGTGCACCTTTTTTCCCTCCCCCCCCACCCCCAAATGTTCCTGGGGAGTGTTTCTGCGGTGTCTCTGTGGCCCCTATTTAATCCCGCCGCTTTGTCTAGCCCAGGATGTGGGCTCAGGCCTCGGAGCCTGGTCGGCAAATTTAAAGGTACGCAATTTCCTGCCTCCGCTCCAAATCCCACAGGCTATAAGCCTTCAAGCCTTTAAACTGTTCCTATCTCTGTGGGTCCAAATCTTGGAGCTCTGTCTTGCCTCTTTTTTGCCTGGAATTCTGAGTTATTTTTGACAGCGACCTTCACTATGCCTTC
>NW_006408536.1:30929963-30936154 GCF_000296735.1 Chrysochloris asiatica
AGGCAGATGGGGTCTGTTTTTGATGACGTCTAAAATGCCTCTGTTTGTCTCCCTGTGCCTTGAGCCCCCAATTTGTCCTATATACATGCCGGTAATGCCTAATGTGGCAATGAGGACCCCCCCTGGGATGGACTATGTTGGTTCCTATGGCCCTGCTAGTTCTCTGAGAGCTTCCGCCCTTTGAATGGGTCTGCTCAAGCCCTGCTAAGTTCTGAAGTGGGCGGGGCCATCCCCGGGTAGGAGATCGGAGCAGGCGGTTGGAAGTTCAAAATGCTCGTAACTCCTCAATAGTTTGATCCTTCAAAAAAATAAGTTCATAAAGTTGCAGCCTAACGTTTTATGTTTGCCCAAAAGCTGTCTGTCTACCAGGCAGTGGCCCCAATTTGTGATACTGTCCTCTACTTTCTCCCGAGCCTATGTACCTGTGCTGCCCGGTCAGGGGAGTGCCGGAAGTTCTATGTTTGTTTTTTAACACCTCTGTCAGTTTGACCGTAGAAGCCCTCGTAGCATAGTGACAAACTGAGCTGCTAACCACAAAGTCAGTAGTTAGAATCTGTCATTTGCTCCATGGGATAATTTGCTCCCATAGAAAATTTACAGCCCCAGAAACCCTATCTATACAAGGATGCCATGTATTGGAACTGACTCTGACGCATAACAACAACAACAACATCAGTTTGACTGGAGTCCTAGGGTGTGCTGTGGGATAAGCACTGGACTGCTAACTGCAAGATATACATTATTAAGTCCTGGCAAGTCACTTCCAACTCATGGCGGTCCTATATAAGATTTCCATGAGCGGCTGGTAGGTTTGAACTGTCAACCTTGCAGTTCGCACAGCTAGCAGTCCAGTGTTTATCCAACAGAGCACACCAGGGCTCTGTCCATGTTGTTGTTGTTAAGTGCTGTTGAGTCACTTCTGTATAGGGTTTCTGAGGAGTGGCTGGTGAGTTTGAACCGCCTACCTTACGGTACAATGCTTTATCTGTGAAGCCTTTGTCCATGTAGGACAAACGATATCTGCTCTTCTCTTACTTCTGTGATAGTTACGTGTTTCCTTGTTTTGCTTCTGGCTACAAACATCCCAGATGGCGTGATAGTCACATGTTCAGCAGCTAATGAAAAGGCTGGGAGTTCAAACCCAACCAACAGCATCTCCACAGGAGAAAATACCTGGAAATCCGCTCCCATAAAGATGGTTGTTGTTAAGTGCTTTGGAGTGTCACTCACCGTGACCCCACACATAAGCAGCAAGAGTCACGACTTCCTGGTCCTTCAGCATCTTCACCATCATTGTTACGTTTGAGCCCATTGATGCGGACACTGGACCAGTCCACCTCATTGAGGACTTAGACTGACCTTCCACTTCACCAAACAAGATGTCCTCCTCCAGGAACTAGTCCCTCCTGCTGACATATCCAAGGTACCTGGGACCAAGTCCTGCCATCCTGGCTTCTAAGGAGCATTCTGGCTGTACTTCTTCCAACATAGATTTGTTCATTCTTTTGGCAGTTCATGGTACATGGATTGGCACAATGGCAGCTGCACTGGGCTCAAGCAAAGCAATGATTGTGATGTTGGCACCGGACTGGACAGTGTTTCATTTTGTTGTGCATAGGGTCACTGTGAGTCTGTGCCGACTTGATGGCACCTAACAGTAAACAACAACATACTTTAAAGACATCATTTCTTCTCTGGTATCCCTTATTCTAACTCAAGCTTGGCGTGCAGATGAGGTGAAATTTGGGTCAGGGGCATGCGACGCTTCACTGTGATGTCTTTCCTTTTTAATACTACAATAGTAAAAGTAATTAATGTCACTGAATCTTACGTAGAAAAAATGCTAAAATTGTATTTAAAATACATATTGTTGTTGTTGTTATGTGCCATGAAGTCAGTTCCGACTCATAGCGACCCTGTACAGGGTTTCCGAGGCTGTAAATCTTTATGGGAGTAGAAAACCTCATCTTTCTCCCGTGGAACAGCTGGTAGTTTCAAACTGCTGACCTTGAGGTTAGCAGCCCACTTTGTAACTCCTACACTATGTTGTTGTTGTTGTTATGTGCCATGGAGTCGGTTCCGACTCATAGCGACCCTGTACAGGATTTCCAAGGCTGTAAATCTCTACAGGAACAGAAAGCCTCATCTTTCTCCCATGGAACAGCTGGTAGTTTTGAACTGCTGACCTTGAGGTTAGCAGCCCACTTTGTAACTCCTACACTATGTTGTTGTTATGTGCCATGGAGTCGGTTCCGACTCATAACGACCCTGTACAGGATTTCCAAGGCTGTAAATCTCTACAGGAACAGAAAGCCTCATCTTTCTCCCATGGAACAGCTGGTAGTTTTGAACTGCTGACCTTGCAGTTCACAGCCCGATTCGTAACCACTATGCTACCAGAACTCCTTACTACATTATATATATATATATATATATATATTTACCACAATAAAATAAAACAGAGAAAATACTAAAGGAGAAAAAAAGAATTAAAAATACTGAAAAGGCCCCAAATTCCAGTTTGTTAATGGAAAAAGTCTCCTCTGCTTTTTCTCATTCACACGTTCTGTGTAAAAGTGAACACTTAGACTCCGTGTCTGTGAGGAGAAGCTGCTCGTAGCTTTTTCTCATCAAAACGGAGCCTTACAAAGATTCTGTCGGTAACACAGAGTACATTGGAAACAGGTAAAATTCTCAATGACAACAAAAAAGAAATGACAAAGAAAGTTTGTCCTTCCAAACTGAGCTACACTGGCTTCTGGGATATTTTGGTAGATAGATGTGTAATTCCCAGACCTGACGTCTTCCCCCCATGACCTTCTTTGTCCTCCTAATTCCCCATTAACAAGGTGGTGGTGGTGGTGATGTGCCATGGAGTCAGTTCTGACTCATAGCAACCCTGTACAGGGTTTCCGACGCTGTGAATCTTTATGGGAGCGGAACGCCTCATCTTTCTCCCACAAAACAGCTGGTAGTTTCGAACTGCTGACCTTGTGGTTCTCAGCCCAATTAGTAACCACTACGCTACCAGAGCTCCTTATTATTAACAAGGCAGCAGTTTTGAAAACTCTGTGGAACATTCTAGTTCGTTCAGCACAGTTGCTATGATTTGGAATTGACTTGATGGCTGGCACACAACCACATTAATGCAAACTGTAAGAGTTGGAAACAAAATAAACTGATCAGTGAACATATTTGCTGGTGGTAAGTGCCGCCATGTTGGTTCCAACTCATAGCAACCTTGTATAGGGTTTCTGAGGAGTGGCTGGTGGGTTTGAACCACGACTTTGTGCTTGTCCTACAGCGAGCGCCATGCCATAACTCTAGTGACCATGGAAATAGGTAGATTTTTTTCATTCTATGAGTGATACTCTACAACCTAATTCAATAGCCATTTGGGATAAGACCATGAAATATCCGAGACCCATGCAAAAACTCTCCCTGTGTTTCTAGGGTCTGTGTGTACCCCCTTCATTGTTCAGGCTGAAGTCACAGGGAATTCCATTGTGATCAGGGGACTTTGGTCCACCAAGATGTGGAGGTAAGATCAGGGAGTAGCCCTGTGTTAGGAAGAGGCATTGCTCTTTGCAGTGGTGTACATTCCAATTCAGAGCAACCCTTTAAGACAGAGTGGAACTGCCCCAGAATGTTTCCAAGAGTGTCTTCATTACTTAAGCAGAAGACTTCATCTCTGTTCTGCAGAGGGGCTGGTGGGTGCAAGTTCTTTTGGTAGACAGCTGAGAGCTTCACCACTCCACTCTCAGGGCTCCTAGAAAAAGGGGCACATTGTAAAAGCAAACTTAAGAAAAATGCTGAAACATCCAGCCATACAGATCCAGCTATTGTGAACATTATGATTAATTAGAGATTGATAAGGGAAAAAAAAATCAACAACAACAGAGAACCGTAATTCAAACCTGTCTCAGCCGGCCGCATGATGGGTGGATGTATTGATCTATTTGGTCTGGTTGAGAGTGTTTTGTCAAGATTCGTAAGTTTTCCTCCTACAATTGAGTAGTTTCACAATTTTGTGTTCCTAAGAAGTCAAACACCTCATTCTTCTTAACTGGCTCATTTAGTCCCTCAAACGTTCTTTGATAAAATATGTTATTGCCTTGTGGTTTTCTATCATAATTAGACATTAGGGATAAGTCAGGTAACTCTTAAGTATTAAAATCTAATGCTCCACCTGTGAATTTGGGGGGGGGGGGGTTTGGACAGAAGATATGCAGTCTGTATGAGGGTACTCCAAAAAGTTATTGGAAAAATTCCATTCTCTTTCAATTTCATTTTTTTCTACAGACCTTCTGAAGCCCCCTCATTTGTGTGTGTGTATATATAAAATATCCCTGGGTGGGACAATAGTTTGTGTGTGTGTGTGTATAAAATGCCCCTGGGTGTGACAAATCATTTGTGTGTGCGTGTGTGTGTATAAAATGTCCCCGAGTGGGACAAATCATTTTTTTTGTGTGTGTGTACAAACAGACATTGTTGTTGTGAAGTGCTGTCACGTTGATCCTGACCCATAACAACCCTGTATAATAGGGTTTCTGAGGAACATCTGGTGAGCTTGAACCACTGATGCTCCTTAGAAACCCTATTATGCAGTTCAGACAGCATTGACCCAAACCGCCACACCAGGTCTCTCTCTCTCCTTCCCTCCCTCCCTCCCTCCCTCTCTCTCTCTTTCTCTATCTCTCTGTACGTATGCACTGGACTGCAAAGTCAGTTTGAACTGCAAGGTTTGTGATTCAAGTTCACCAGCTGTTATGGGTCAGATCCAACTCAACAGCACTTAACAAAAACATAGATCGATCGATCGATAGATAGATAGATAGACAGATAGATACAGAGAGACAGATAGCTAGGGATCACCAGTACCATAGTAGTTATGAATAAGGCTGCGAACCTCAAGGTCAGCAGATGGAAACTACCAGTGGCTCCACGGGGGAAAGATGAGGCTTTCTGCTCCCGAGATTTAAACCCTCAGAAACTCTATAACATATGTTGTTGTTGTTATTAAGTACCATGGAGTTGGTTCCAGCTCTTAGCGACCCTGTACAGGGTTTCCGAGGCTGTAAATCTTTATGGGAGCAGAACGCCTCATCGTTCTCCCGTGGAGCCGCTGGTAGTTTCAAACTGCTGACTTTGAGGTTAGCAGCCCGACTTGTAACCACTACGCTACCAGAGCTCCTACCTATAACCTACAAAGGGTCACAATCAAAATCAACTCAACATTTAACAATATGTGTGTGTATATATATATCTATATACATATATACACATGACCATCTTTGTTCACAGTCCAGTGCTTATCCTGTAGAGCCACACCAGTAGGATCAGCACTGATATGCACAGATATTGTGCATACAACGCAGAGAAGTGCATTTGTTTCTGCTACCAGTCAAGCCCTACAACTTTCAGCTGAAGATATCAGCCAAAACAAATTTACAAACACAAAGTTGATAGCAGTAAAGCAAAGAGGAATTAGCTTGGTGAGATTGGTGTGTTTATATAAATTTCTAAAACATGAAAAATCCAAGACTATGTTTACATTGCTTCTGTATTTTCATATAAACATCTATGTTCCGATGTATAAACACATGCATAATAATACTGAAGGCAGATAAACATGTATGCGATAAAACTATAAATGCAGCTTCTAGGAAGAACACTCAGCCAGACGAATTTAAAAATAGTTACCTTCTGTTCACTAAAGGTAAACGTTTCCAGGGGAGCATGCATTTGTGAAGTCTGAAAACTCAAAATTCAGAGAAAGGAGAAATTAATCCGAGTTACAATGGCCAGAGTTAAAGTAGCTTGAGACTCGGGCAGGTGGGTCTGAGGTTGAATCATGAATGCTTCGATGAAACAATTGAGCCCATTGCCTCTCACTGAGGGTTCAGATTCCTTCTGTGGATACATGTGTAGAGAACATGCGGTCATTGTTCAAGGGTTGATTCTACCAACAGCGATTGAGCATTGATTAGACTCAGGGGTTATGGGTATGATTAGGAGCTGCCAAGTCAATTCTGACTCACATGCCCCATGTGACACAGAAGAACTGCCCCATAGGGTTTCCTAGGCTGTCATCTATTGTGTTACTATATACTCATATATACTCCTATAGCTCATCCACTCACAGCGCCCCCTGGAGTAATGGAGGAGAACTGCCCCACAGGGTTTCCTAG
>NW_006408536.1:30936945-30943379 GCF_000296735.1 Chrysochloris asiatica
AATTGGAAATTGTAAAACATGAAATGGAACGCATAAACATCGATATCTTAGGCATTAGTAGATGAAATGGACTGGTAGTGGCCATTTTGAATCTGACAACCACATGGTTTACTATGCTGCAAATGACAAATTGAAGAGGAATGGTGTTGCATTCATTGTCAAAAAGAACATATTAACATCTATCCTGAAGTACGCCTCTGTCTGTGATAGGATAACATCCATATGCCTACAAGGAATACCTCTATTATTCACATTTACGTACCAACCACTGAAGTCAGCGATGATGAAATTGAAGAATTCTATCAACTTCTTCAGTATGAAATTAAGCAAATGTGCAATCAAGATGTATTGCTAATCATTGGCAATTGGAATGCAAAGGTGTGAACCAAAAGAGAACTGCCCCTAGGAGGGTCAGCTGGAGACCAGGCTCCATATATGCAGCCTCCACCTATCTGACCATGGAGGCTTGCGTGTTGCTCAGTTGCTGAACAGGTTTCGCTGAGCTTCCAGACCAAAAAAAGACCAGGAAGAAATGCCTGGTGATCTATTTCCAAAACCCAGCTAATGAAAACCCTATGGACCACAATGGTACTATCCATAACCAGTGATTAGGGAAAAGCAGGCCAGGCAGCTCCTTGGTACCTTGTTTATGGGGTTGCCATGAGTCCAGATCGAGTCAACAACAGCCGTAACCATAGTAACAACACACTACTGAGTTAAATGATTTCACTTCATTTTCACACTTGTCATTGTTGATAAGTGCCATTGAGTTGGTTGTGATTCACAGTGACTCTGTGTGGCGGTTCCAAGAAGCAGCTGGTGGGTTTGAACGGCTGACTTTGTGGTTAGCAGCCCAGTGCTTCTTCTACAGAGCCACTCCAGTTCTCCATTGCCCCACTGTTGAGTGCCGTCAAATCGATTCCGACCCATAGCGACCCTGTATAGGGTTTCCAAGGAGCATCTGGGAGCTTGAACCACTGACCTTGCAGTTCAAACAGCTTTGCAGTCTGACGCATTAACCCACAGCGCCACACCAGGACTCCACTGCCCCACTAGGACTAGGCATTCAGGCAAAGTGCTCACCTCTGAGTTCCACGAATTTGATCACGTTCTTTGCCCTCCATGAATAACGAATGAATGAATGATCGAACAGGTGAATGTTTTATGAAATGATGGAATGCATGAGAGATCACATAAACCCTGTATGCCTCGTAAGAATATAGTGCAGAGAGCATAGTTTGGGGAAAACCGTACATATTTTTTTATTTTATTTAGTTGCTAATGGTGTGTTATCTGAGGTCCATGCTAAGTATGTGTGAAAACTATAATTAAAATTTTACTTGAGTCTGTGCCCAATGATTTTATACTGATTGCTGAGAATGATCACTGCTTTTAAAACCGTTGTCTCGCCTTGAAAGCATTCTTCTGAATCGCATCCGCCCACGTTCTGATTGATTATTGATGACGGTTCATTGATGCATACAGCTCAGTTCATGTGGATGGTGTTAAAGAACAGAAATGGATCCCCTCACAGCTTAGCAGACTAGAAGTCAGAATTGAAGGCATTGGCTCTTGTGGAGTCAGTTTCAACTCTTACTGACTCTTCTAGGAGCAGCTGGTGGGTTTGAATCGTCAACTTTGTGGTTAGCAGTCCAGTATCACACCAACATCTGGGGGAAGGCTTTCTCATTCTGTTGTCTCATAGTTGAGGGGGAAGGTCCTTGTCTCATTCCAACATCTGCAGCCCCAGGTCTTCTTGGAGACCTACATGTGTCTTGGCATCAACCTCCCCCTGGATCTAGGAGGTTCTCAGCACAGGGACCCTAGGCCCACTGGGCACTGTCCACACCTTCTTAGTGGAAGTGTCTCTCTCTCGCGCTCGCTCTCCTTTTATCTCTTGTAAGATAAAAGATCATACAGGCTACATCCCAAGGAAGCCTCTCTCACACCCTATCAAGGCTGTAACCTAAGTTAGGGTGCTGCATGCCACCCTAACCCCACATTGGATCACAGAGGTACATAACTTCCACACAGCTTCCTTATATAACATCCGAAACCCTGGGAGTCATGACCCTGCCAAGTTGACACATACTTTCTAGGGCCACATTTCAGTTCATGACACATGGCTATCTTGTTTCATGGCTGATGAGAAGAGACACAAAGAGATACTGTGGGGTGGAGGGAAGTAAGCACCATGGGAGGAAGGAGGTATGCTGTAGCTGCAAGCCAAGAGACATGTAAGTCCACTGGAAATTAAGAGACACAATACAGAATCTTCTTTGGGAGTCTTCAGAGACAGTGTGACCCTGCCGACACTCTGAATTCCAATACAAGATCAAAAACTCTCAGACCACACATTTCTGTTGCTCTATGGCACCTGCTTTTGATAGCTAACAATAAATCCAGTGGGATTTGCAAGTACGTTCCCTGTTGTGTCCCCAGTGCAAACACTGAACACCTCATTGGATTGCATTACGGCTTTGTTGTACTTTGCGGATATTGTCTTCCTTTTTACAGATGAATGGTGTGTGGTCATCCTGCATTAACAGAGTCTGTTGGAGCCATTTTCCCAACACTGTGGTCTGACTTCATGTCTCTTTGTCTCATGTTGGTCATTCTAAAATATTACAAACGTTTTCATTGCACATTTCCGTACGGGAGACCATTAACATCGGTTTTCTGTGTCCTGGGACACCCACAAGTCCACACAACTGACTGTATTGCGATAGTCACTTCATCGTGGTGCTCTGGATAGCCACATGTCAATAAGTCCAAGGTACCTGGAACATGGAATCAGTGATCATTCATTTATGTTTACCACCACTCCCTGCCAGATGAATCGGACCAGTGAAGGACTGGGTTTACCACCTGAGAAGGAGAATGGACCACACGTGTAACCCATGAATATAACTTCCGCAATACCACATCAGTGTGACGTAATTTCCAAGGTAAAATGCGGTCCTTATCAGAACAAAAAGGCAGTGTTATCCACGTGTCACGAAGCATACTGACTCTAAACACACCTTCACCAACTCAGACTGGGCCATCTCAAAGCCTGTTACTTCATTTCCTAGACAACCTAAAATTGGAGGGAAAACACAAGGGGGCTTCAAAAAATAAACCAAGAATGACAAAAAAAAAAACAAAAACCCGTGGAACAAATGGAATGGAACACTAAGGGAATAGTCCCACAAACTTTTCTGAAGCCCCCTCATAGATGAGAAAATCTCCAGTCAGCCTCGATCTCCGATGTGTTTAGAAATGGCTTGCTATAAAAACAATTCCATGTAATAGCCACATTGATGTTGAATCCTTGGTCAGGAAATGACACTCGTGTTTTACAGGAAAAGAGTTGGAGATTTAAATGTAAAAAGGCTGACTTCCCTCCACCCCACTGGATCTCTTTCTGTCTCTTCTCCTCTTTCATTGATGCTACTTAGATGGACATGGATGGGTCGGAACCAACTCAAAAGCAATTAACAACAACAACAACAACAACAAATCAGACGGATTTAGTGCCCACCCTCCCAGATAACATCTTCAAGACCCTGCTGTGCTGCTGTAGTAGCAGCTCTGGACTGCTGACCACAAGGTCGGCAGTTCAAACACACCAGCCTCTCCTGAGAAACCCTATACTTGGACGCCGTGAGTCGGAACCGACTCGATGGCACTTCACAGCAACAAAATGTCCCAACAGGGTTGCGTTTTTATGGTATAGGGGGTAAGTTAGCGCTGCTACATACACATTGGGAGAATACAGCTCAATGTGGTACAACCTCCCACCCTCTAAACTCTTGAATTTCAGAACCAACACCTGCTATTGCTCACGGGTGGGCAACCTGGGGCGGGTTCTGTTCCATCGTGCCCAGTGGCTCTCATGTATAGATCAGAAAAATTCAACATCTATTAGGCCCCAAACTGTGTTCATGCGACTTCACTATGAAAAATAAGTCAGTTCAGCCAAGACTCGGCCTCTGAGTTCATCTGGAAATGCCCAAAGAATGTCCTCGAGTGTCCCCGGGACAGTTGTGGCACTTTTTGTCATTGCTGTGATTTTCTGTGTTTCTAAAATCGCTTGTCAATTCGGTTGGATAAAAGAAAGAAAGAATTGAATTGCTGAGGATATGAATGCATATCTGGAAAAAATCAAGAATATTATCAGAGCGCCTGTTAGAAACAAAGATCTAATTTGCTAATTTTATACATATAACAAGATTTGTCTCTCCACATGAGGGGCTTTCAAAAAGCTCCTGGAAAAAAATCCATTATCTTTTCATTCTATTTTTATACGACCTTTTTGAAGCACTCTCTTCATGCACCACATAAAGTCCATGAGGACAACATGCAACCTCCCCTGGAAAACCTGTTTTATTAAAGCTTCAAGATGCATGAAAAGACACATAATCACAAGCAGATGCCACCTTATGACGCACATCAAAGCCTTATTAATATTATCACAGGTTCCTTGTGAGGTGAAAGATGTTCTAGTGCACCGAGAATTGTTTGTGGAAGGTTTTTATGTATAGAAAGGTGCACCGTATTTCAACACAAACATTTGACTAACTGACTAGGTAGGAACTTTACCTAATGGTTTCAGTTTACGTAGATTTAGAAAGGGGGTTTGTCCATAATTGAGAGACTGACGGCAAATAACATGGTGTTTGTAAAACATCCTAATCACAGAATGTCCTACTTCACACAATGTACCATGGATGCTAACGGGCATGTGACTATCTGTCTATCCATCATCTGTCTCTTCATCATCTGTCTCTCTAGCTCTCCATCTATCATCTATCTATCGATCGTCTATCCATCTATCATGTAACTATCTGTCGATCCATCTATCTCTCTATCTATCATCTATGTATTTTTCATCTATCTATCTTCCATCCATTATATGTATGTATCTGCATATCTATTCATCTGCATATATATGAATCCTGATGTGGCGTTGTAGGATAAGCACTAGACTACAAGGTCAGTATGAACCACAAGGAGGACAGACTGAAGTCATCAGCCACTCCATGGAAACCCTATAGAGGATCACTATAAGTCAGAATTGACTCCGTGACACTTAACAACTGCAACAGCAATCTATACATATATATATATATAGATACGTTGTTAAGTGCCATCAAGTCAGTTCTGACCCATAGTGCCCCTGTTTCCAAGGGGCAGCTGGTGAGCTTGAACCGCCAACCTTGTGGTTCAAACCAACTTTGCAGTTCAGTACATTAACCCACAGCACCACACCAGGATATACGCCAGACTGCAAAGCCGTTTGAACTGCAAGATCGGCAGTTCAAGCTCACCAGCTGCTCCTCGGAAACCCTATACAGGATCGCTATGGGTCGGAATCAACTCGACGGCACTTCACAACAACAACAACGTATATATATATTTAGAGAAAGAGAACTTCAAAAGTCAATGGAAAAATGGAATGCAAAGATAATGGAATGTTTCCACTTTAAGCAACTCATGATATGATGTTTGTGTGTGTATGTATGTATTATGTATGTATTCATAGATGAGAAGTCATGGTGTGGCTCTGTAGGATAAGCACTGGACTCATATCCACAGGGTCAGCAGTTCAAACCCAGCAGTTGCTCTTGGAAACTTTACACAGGACCTCTGTGAGTCGGAATGGACTCAACGGCACATAACAACAGCACCGCCACCACCAAGAGCTATATCTATACAGAGAGCGGAAGAGCGCTGGGAGGGTAGTGGGTTATGTGTTGGGCTGAGAACCACAAGGTCAGCTGTTCAAATCTAACAGCCACTGGAGAAAGCTGAGACTTTCTGTTCCTATAAAGATGTTCAGCCGCAGAAGCCTAATGCAGGGTCACTACGAGTCAGAACTGACTGCACGGCACACCACCACCACCAGGTATGTCCAACAGTTGACTGGAACATGGAACGGAGTTTCTGTGAGAGCTTTCCGAAGCCCCCAGTGTACTGCGGTGGTCAGCAGCCTCCTTTTGAAGAGCAGCAGGAGACACTGCCCAGTTCTACGCCCTGGCCATCACTGTTGACAGGTTTGAGCCCAATGTCCCCCACCTCACTGAGTTTCCCGTGTCGTCACAGACGCTCGCTTTACCAATCATGAAGTCTTTCCTCATGCCCAAGTCAACAAGATGGTGCCTCCCCATTCCCACGTCTAAGGAGCATTCTGTCTTGTCTGTTTGTCTGTCTAGGAGCCCTGGTGCCACAGTGGTTGTACACTTGCCTGGTAATTGAAAGGTCACCCATTAGCACCCTCCAGCTAGCTGCTCTGAGCTATGTGCTTCCTTAAAGAGTTACATACTTGGCGACTCCACGGGTCACTTCAAGTCTGCTCCCTAATGCCACGGTGAGTCAGACTCAAGCCCACAGCCATTGGTTTGCTTTTTGGTTTAGTTCTGTTTTATATCCATTTATTTATATCTATATGG
>NW_006408536.1:30943554-30950102 GCF_000296735.1 Chrysochloris asiatica
ATATGGAGTCTTGGTGTGGCATTGTAGGATAAGCACTGAGCTGGAAGGCTGGTTTAAACTGCAAAATCAGTGGTTCAAACTCACCAGCTGCTCCTCAGACACCCTATATAGGGATCGCTATGAGTCGGAATGGACTCAACTGCACTTAACAACAACATCGCACTCTCTCTCCCTCTCTCCATACACGCATATATCTACATATCTATGAAGGTAAGTCAGAAAGTATTAGGGTTTCAGTTCATGCCTGCACAGGCGTATTCCAAACATCCCATATTTAAAGATGTCTCTGCAACCCGTGGATGGTTGCAGACAAGGTCTCTTGGTGACACACTCTTCTGGGTCTCATTACGGTATCTTCCCAAAAAGATCCAGTCAAAAAGAGGCTTGTGAGGTGCAATTTAATTCAAGGCAGAAAAGTCAACTTGAACTGTATTGGAAAGTGTTTGGGGGTACTCCCAAAATGAGCATCTTGGTAGATTTTCTTCAGTCTTCTTTAAGACTATCTCAGTGGCTGATCTCGATGAATATTTAAGAAAAGTGAGAAGTGTGTTGGTGAGAATTTTTTTTTTTTTTTCCATCATGACAAGGCACCTGCTTATTCTTCAAGGGTAACAAGAACTGTCTTATGAGATTTTCATTGGGAAATCTGAACCTCAGCTACCCTACAGCCCTGATCATGCACCTGAAGATTTCATTTTGTTCCCCAAATCAATGAACATTCACAAGGAATACAACTGGAGTCCCTCTTGCTAACCGCAAGGGTAGTGGTTCAAACCCACCAGCCGCTCCTCAGAATCCTATACAGGATCGCTATGAATCAGAACCGAATCGACAACACTTAACAACAACAACAGGATGCGGTTTAGAGGTGGAGTCAGTCAATGTGCGTAGATTCCATCGACTCCCGTATCATTCTTTGGGGAAGGGTTCGGGCGATGAAACACTGCCTTCAGCACTGCATAGACCTAGATGGAGGAAATGGCGAGGAATAATATCTCCACTTTTGGATATTCTAGATTAATAAAAGTTATCTATGATTTCATAGCAATATTTTGTGACTTACAGTTGTGTGTCTGTGTATGTGGGTTTGTGTAGATACAGAGGAGGACTCACGGTGTGGCATTGTAGGATCAGCACTGATCTGCTAACAGCAAGATGGGTGCTCCTCAGAAACCCCAGGCAAGGTCGCTTAGAATTGAGACGAACTCGACGAGAACAAATGTCCAACTCAGAGTGAACCTGTATAGGGCTTCTGAGGAGAAGATGGTGGGTTTGAACTGCTGACCTTGTGGTTTACAGTCCAGTGCTGATTCTACAGTGCCACGCCAGGAGTCCTGTAATAGATATAGATATAAAGACAGAGAGACACAGAGAGAGAGAAAGAGAGAGACAGACGCTGTTACTGTTCTTAAGGGCTGTCGAGTTGGTTCTTACTCAGAACAGCCATGCACAGGGTTTTCTTTGTTTGTTTGTTTGTTTGTTTTTCATTATATACATTTGGGTTTTAATATAAAGGGGATTTGAAATTCTGGAGATGAAACCCTGTTAGAAAATTTTCCATGTTAAAATGAGTATCTTTAAATATTAATACATATACATAGTGCATATAAATATTAATACAATATCTACCAAATCCATCGATATTTGTCTATGAGTAGCATTATCATGCTTCCTTCTTAATTCCATGAAATTTGAGAATGTGGATGAATGACATTCTAGAGATCATAATAAATGTGACTCTTATCACAAACACTGGAAGGTACAAATCCAAATCTATATATCAAAACCAAATATTTGTTTTCCAGCATAATAAATGACAGCCAGGATTCTGAAGAAGAAATGGTTATTTTTAAAAGCAAGAATGATTTAGATAGTTTGTAGGTCTGACAATGGATTAGCAAACATGGCTCAGGGGATGGGTGCATGTACTGCTAATTGACTGATTGAAAAGAAAAACTAAGAAAAACTTTATTATTGGTGATTTTCCCCCCTAATGCATGCACAGGGTTTTTGAGGAGCAATTGGTGGGTTTGAACTCCTGACCTTGGTTCAGGGCATTAACACGCAATACCACATGAGGATACCATGAGATTAATGTTGTCATTAAGTATCGTCAAGTCGGTTCTGACCCATGCAACACTGTATAGGGTTTCCAAGGAGCGGCTGGTGAGCTGGAACTGCCGACCTTGCAATGCAAACGTCTTTACAGTCTGACGCATTAACCCACGGAGCCACACCAGGACTAGTAATTAAAGGAGAATATAAAATGATGAAGTTGTCCCCAATGCATGATTTTTTCCCTCATAAAATTAGGATATGAAACTACTGCAAACCCAAATACAACCCCCTATGGCTTTGGATTGGAGTGATGTGGCATTGTAGGATAAGCATCGGACTGCTCACCACAAACCCACCTTGGAAAACCTCTCCAGGGTCGCTATGAGTTAGAACTGACTGGATGGTACTCAACAACATGGCATTGGACCCGATAATTAAAGACTGGGGGAGAAGGTAAAGTTGAATATCTACCTCAGTCTTTCTATCAAAGTAATTTGTACACGTTTCAACAATCAAAGTTTAAAAGAGGAAAAAATTACACACACCAGCAGAGCTGTGAGAATACTTTTTAGACCACCTTTGCGGATCAGAGGCATTTGTCAGCAAATCAAAACCTAGAAACCATCAAGATTTATAAATGTGATGATACAAAAGAAAAAATCCATGTGAACAAACATCAGGAGAAATCAAAAGAATAAAATCACATAAACTCACCATATGCAAAGCCTAAATGAATATGCCCGGTATTTAAACCCTTCTCATAATTTAACTAGAAAACAAAATCTAACAGAAGGGAAAAATGGACAGAGATCATAAACAGACATTTTATTAAAAAATTAAATAAGTACAATTTGCATATAAACATATGACAAGTTGCTCAGCCACACTCGTAATATTAAAAAGAAAATCAACATAGCAGAAAGCAGTTTTTCATCTATTTCTGACAACGTTCGAAAGATTGGGAAATACATGGTGGCTGGTGGCTGTGTGCCGCGAAGTCAGTTCCGACTCATAGCGACCCTGTACAGGGTTTCAGAGGTTGTAAATCTTTACGGGAGCAAAAACTCTCATCTTTCTCCTGCGGAGCAGCTGGTAGTTTCAAACGGTTGACCTTGTGGTTCGCAGGCTGATTCATAACCACCACGCTACCAGAACGGTGGGAGCAGAAACCCAGCGGAGGTATAAACTACTGCCATCTTTTGGGGAAGAAATTTGATGTAGGAATTGAAAACCTAGATCTGCGTGCGTGCCTTTCATGCTTTCAAATCCACACACAAAGCCCTAGAGACAGCTGATTCATAAAAACAGAAGGCTAGAAATGAACCACATGATCCGAAATGGGAGCTAGTTAAATAAATTATGCTGGTTGGTCGTTGTTAGGGGCCGTTCAGTCAGTTCTGACTCAACAGTGAACCGCTTAATGCACAAGAGAATGAAATAATGTCTGGTCCTGACCCAGTCCCACAATTTCAATGCTTGAGCTCATTTCTGGTACCACTGTGTCAACCCACCTAGTTGAGGGTCTTCCTCTTTTCCGCTGACCCTCCACTGTCCGTCTCCAGGGACTGGTCCCTCCTGATATTAGGTCCCTAGTATGAAAGACCAAGTCTCGCTATCCAGGTTTCTAAGAAGCATTTTGATTGTACTTCTTCCAAAACAGATTTGTTTGTTCTCTGGCAGTCCATGGTACCTTCAATATTCTTTGCCAACACAATTCAAATGCACCGATTCTTCTAAGGTCTTCCTTATTCATTGCCCAACTTTCACATGCCTATGAGTATTCTCAAAAATACCGTGACTTGGGTCAGGCACACCTTAGTCCTTATACTGATGTATTTGCTGTTTAAAAAACTTTAAGGAGGTCTTGTGTAGCAGATTCGTCTAGTGCAATATGTCGTTTGATTACTTAGCAGCTGCTTCCATGAGTGTTGATTGGGGGATGCAAGAAGATTGAACTGATGGACCAATTCAGTCTTTTCTCTGTTGGTCATGATGTGATTTACTGGTCCAGTGGTGAGGATTTGGGTTCCCTTACATTGAGATGCAGTCCATACTGTGGCTGATTATGGTACTTTATGAGTAAGATTACTGTGATACTTACAGCTACGTGGGCACAGCAATAAACTGAAAGAAAAAAATGAACCTCGGAAGAATGTGTGTAAGTGTACATCAGTATCCGTCAGCTGTGGATACATACATATGTATACAGTTTGTATGTATACATGACTGTTGTCAGTTACAGTTGAGAGTTGCCTCTGACTCCTTGGCAATCCCACATACAACACAACAAAGCAATGCCGGGTCCTCTACCAGGCTGATGAGGACTGGTCTGCACCAGTTCATACATACAGGGCACTGTTCTGTTGTGCTCCATAGTGATTTCATTGGCTGAGTGTTAGAAGTCGATCACCAGTCCTTTCTTCCTCATCTCTCTGGAAGCACTTCTGGAACCTGCCCACCATGGGTGATCTTGCTGGTATTTGAAATGCTGATATCACAGCTTCCAGCAGTCTACAAACATCTTGTTGTGATCCATAAAGTTTCCTTTGTCTGACTTTCAAATGTCGATTGCCAGTCCTTTCTTCATCATCTCTGTTCATCTGGACACTGCACTGAAACCTGTCTACATGGGTGACCCCACTTTTACAGGGAACACCAGTGGTATAGCTTCCAGCATCCCAGAAACATCCAAGTCACCACAGTGTGAAAACAGACAGACAAATGGTAGCTATGCATACATTAAAAACAGAAAAATGTTCACCTACAAACTTGTGTATACTCAAGAAACATTTTTGAAAAATAGAAAAGGGTTCTGGCTTAGGACAGTTTTATTATTCCTTATATTTGCTTTTCTGCCATGTATGTGTTTTCCTATTTTGTTTTTTAATTAAAAAAGCAAGTTAATGAAATTCAAATACAAGGCATTCAATGCACCTGATTTCTCGTGCTGCCCTCTTTTCCAGTTTCTGCTCCAAGCTGCTCTTTTTGAGAGCCAAACAAAAGCTGACAACATCTAGGTTTTTTTTTTTTCTTCCACCAAATAAATACAGATTAGTTACTAGGCTATAAACTAAAATTAATCTCACTTTTGTCCTGAGTGCATTCATAATTTAATATTTCTGTGACAAATCCGAAGACGTATGAGGAATTCGCCGAGCCTTAGGCTCGCCCTCAAGACTATCAATTCCTGTCAGGCATTGGACGTGCTGACATCTAGATCAAAAGAAAATGAGTGTGTTTTGAAGGAATGCTAATTTAGCTGGCCTTTCTTAACCTTCTTATTGATCTCTCTAAATTTCTATTGATCACTTCTTGTAGGCCCATCTGTACCATATCTTCTCCCTAAGGAGGTCTGTACCTTAGCCAGCCAGTGCAGGGGAACAGGGGAACTGCCTAGTGGACTCCAACACATGACCACCCCATGACTGAGAGGTGACCTATGCGCCATCTGGTTTTCAAAGCTGTGACTTTTCAGATGTGGATCGGAAGGTCGGTCTTCCAAGGAATCTCTGGAGGAGATTTGAACTGCCAATCTTTAGGCTAACAGTTGACTTCTGCTACCTTGAATTTAGTGGAAATGACTTTTCTATCCAATGTCTTCATTCCCACCAAGTGATTGGGTGGGACTATGTAAATAACTCTAGTAAATCTAAGGCTGGGATTGGTGAGTTGTGCCCTCCAGTAAAGGAAGGGTGTGAGTGGGGTGTGAGCTAGAGACAGAGCAGCTGTGGAGTCCAGGCCCGTGGATGGGGGCAGAGGCCGAGGGACCACAAGGCTGAGAGGTTGAAGACAAGAGTGAGGCAGGCGTCCCTGCGGTCTGGCAGACAAGAGGCGTTCCTGGATGGAGACCTGCTGCATCCTCAGTTGGTTTGGATCCTGAATTGTACCCTGTTCACTTACTAATAAACCCCATAATCGTGACTTCTGTGTGACCATCAAATGGATTATCGAACCCAGATGTGAAGCGCAGAGTGCTGAGGAGGGACAGTTGGTGTTAGGACAGGGTGAAGAAGGTTATGGGAATCTGCCTTGGGCTGGTTTTGAGTTTGATTCTCTTTCCACCTTGTGAAACCAGGGGGAGTCAGACACACTTCCCCTCTTCCATGGCTTTTGCAACCACTGTTGTGGCATTGTGGATAAGCACTCAACCACAAATTGTAAGGTGGGCAGTTCAAACCCACCATTCACTCCTTGGAAACCCTATACAGGCGGGTGCTAATGAGTTGGAGCTGGCTTGACAACACCTAACAACAACAATTGTTTTCATACCCGGGGTGTCCTATAGTGTAGTACAAGGACTTTCCAGGATACACACTGGACTGTCAATCACAGGGTTGGAGGTTCAAGCCCACCAGTGGCTCCTCAGGAGAAAGATGAGGCTTTCTCCTCCCTCAGCCTCGGTAATGCTATACCTGGTGGCTGAGTCTAAACCAACTTGAAGGCAATTACCAACAACAGTGTAGCATAATAAACATTTACTTCACTTTTTT
>NW_006408536.1:30953402-30957754 GCF_000296735.1 Chrysochloris asiatica
GTGTTGTTGTTGGCGGAGCTCCTTTACGGCACTTCCACCCGATCCGCCATCTTGTTTGTACTCACGTTTTTTTTTCTAAAGCCAATATTCTCGGTGACAGTGATTTTTGTGGCTACTTAGATGCCTTTGAGTTGACTCCAATTCGTGGAGTCCAATCCACAAGAGAGTGAAATTCTGCCTGGGCCTATAGCCTCCTCTCAATCTCTGATGTGATTGATCCATTGTTGCTGCCGCTGGGTCTTCTGAGTGTCTCCAACCCAACGATCTCATCTCCCACCATGCTCTCAACCTGTTACGATTCCTAAGCTTCCCATTGGCCAATTTTCATGGACAGATCTGCAGGCCTTTCCTTCCAGTCTAGCTCGGCCTGAAAGCTCACCTGACTTTGCTGTATTTGAACCACTTGGTGGTATAGCTTCCGGCATGACTTTCGGTGGGGCACACTGGCAAACCGCTGATGAAAGAATGCTTATGAGGAGATAAAAATACAACAGGGCGCTGGTTTGCCAGTGCTGTGCAACCCACACAGTGATTCCCTCTGTTTCCTCTGAGTTCTATGAAGGCAGCTACTCTAGAAATACACAATAGTATGGCCACCGTTGGTACAGCATCAGGCTGCCAAACAAATATCTCCACCACGTTTCTCAGCACTTAGGAAAGGTTGCTGCCTGCCCACCCTCCATCTCCAGGCATAGAGCTTTATACTGAGGCATCGGGTCTCTGCTTCCATGGAACACATACACCGTGTCCATTGCAGATGCTGGCGAGTGTGGAATGCTAGAATTTAACTGCATCGGTGGCACCTGCTGTCTGTGTAAAACTGTCCATACAGCGTGGGGCACCTGTTGACCATGCTGACGGAGGAGTGACAGTTGCAATGACTGGCAGCACAGTCGAGTCGGGGAAGGGGATGGATTACATCCTCTGACAGTTCACGTGTCTTCTATTCAGGTCAGCTGTCAGCAGCACCAACCAGCCCCCACACCCACCTCTCTTTGGGTGATGGACAGTAGATGTCAGCTCATCCACGTGTGGGCGGATGCAGAGTGGAGAGTGACGTGGACTCATCTTTGACAAGGGGACAGAGCCAAAGTCTTTGCTGTTGGAGATGGAGCATTCCTGCTGGAGTCCTGGTGTGGCACTGCAGGATAAGCACTGGACTGCTAGCTGCAAGATCCACAGTTTAAACCCAGCAGCTGCTTCTCGGGAGCTGAAAGTGACCTGACGGCATTTGACGACAACAGTAACAACAAAGGTAAGGCGGTGGGCTTGTGAGGGTTTGCGGGGTCAAGCAATCTGGATTTTTTCCTTATTGTTCATTTTGGATTTGTTGTTGTTGTTGTTGTTGTTAAGTGCCGTCGAGTCAGTTCCAACCCACAGTGACCCTGTATAGAGTTTCTGAGGAGCAGCTGGTGAGTTTGAACCGCCAATCTTGCAGTTCAAATGGCTTTGCAGTCTGGTGCTTTAACCCACAGCGCCATACCATGTAAGTGTCAAATAGAAATTTTATTATTATAATTATTTAACCATGAGTTCAATGTTGGACCACTAGCTGCAAACTCAGCAGTTCAAAGTCACCAGCCTCTCCAAGGGGCCTGATGAAGCAGTCTGCTCCTGTAAAAACTTCTTGTTGTTAAGTGCTGTCGAGTCGGTTCCGACCCATAGCGACCCTGAACAGGGTTTCCGAGGCTGTACATCTTTACGGGAGCAGAAAGCCTACCGAGCAGTTCTACTCTGTCTTATACAGTGACTGTGAGTAGAATCCACCCCAAGGCAATGGGTTTGAGTCATTGTTGCTGTCATTCAGTACCATCGAGTCAGCTGAGACTCATGTGACCCTATGTACAGCAGAAGGAAGCACCATCCGGTTCTGCGGCAACTTCACAATTGTTGTCCTGTTTTAACCTATTACTGCTGCTACAACGTCAATCCTTTTAGTTGGAGATCTTCCTCTTCTTCACTGACTGTCTACTTTGCCAAGCACGATGTCTTTCTCCAGGGACTTGCCCCTCCAGATAATATGTCTAAAGTATGAGAGACAAAGTCTGACCATCCTGGCTTCCAGCAAGCACTCTAGCTTCTTCCAACACAGATTTGACGGCCCATGGTAATTTTAATATTCTCTTCCAGCACCATAACTCAAATGCATCAATTCTTCTGTGGTCTTCCTTATTCGCTGTCGTACCTTCACATGCATATAAAGTGATTGTAAATACCATGCCTTCAGTCAGGCACACTTTAGTCCTCAAACTGACCTCTTTGCTCTTAAACACTTTGAAGAGGACTTTGGGTTAGTACTAGGTAACTAGATAGCAGTATGTGTCTGGAAGCTAAATTTCCTCTTCAGAGTGTATCGGGGAAGTGAAAGGAGATAGGAAACAGAGAAACGGTTGCCATGGAGAGACACGTGGTAGGGCTGGACCATCTGTGGATGCACCAAGCTCCCTTGCCTTGTATGTATTTCATCTTGTGTGCATGGTCTGGAACTGTCTCCGATGATTCTCTTCTGCCTGGCTTAGCTAACTCAACTTTAGCTCTGAGGACGGGTACTGTTTCATTCTGTCGTGCATAGGATCGCTATGAGTTGGGAACTAACCACATACGTTTTGTACATTAGCATATGTGAAGACTATGTTTATATTAATTGCAATCATGGACATGAAAAAGGTTTTCTATCTGCTGTTTCGAGATAAAATGTAATACACTTATCCATAGATACTTTTGTAGTTTTCATTGGGATTTGGTTGTAAGTTTCCAAGTCACATGGGTTTCCCAGGTAACTCTTTCTACGCATTTTATTTTGGTGACTTACACGCATTGCAGCACCCACAATGTAACAACATATCTCCCACTTCCTCCATGTGTTTCCCATCCCATTCTTCCTTCTTCCCTGTCCCTTTACACCTTCTGGGCTTGATGTCTGGGCCAACGATGGATGCCCTTTTGATCTCACCTGGTTGGTTTTTCTAAGGAGGGTTAACCTCCCTGCTCTCACTGTTGGCATCTTACAAGCCTTATATTTGGCTGAAAGTTGAGCCAAAATTGTAATTAGTTCTGAGTTACAGAGTGAATGAAACTTGGTTCGGAAGTGTAGCCCGCTGGTACTTTTCAAAGTGAATTTTGGATGAAAACAAAATCAAACCACCTCTACCACTGAGTTTATTCAGATTTCTAGTGGTGTCATAAGGAGCTCTGGTAGCGCAGTGGTTACGAATCGGGCTGCGAACCACAAGGTCAGCAGTTCGAAACTACCAGCTGCTCCACGGGAGAAAGATGAGGCTTTCTGCTCCCGTTAAGATTTACAGCCTCGGAAACCCTGTACAGGGTTGCTATGAGTCGGAACTGACTCCACGGCACTTAACAACAACAACAGGGACGTCATGGGACAGAGTCGAGCTACCTCTAGGGTTCCCAAGGGTGTCATTTTATGGAAGGAGACTGCCACGTCTTTCTTCTGTGGAATTTTGGATTCCTGGAGACCTTAAAATATCACAAATGTTAAACATCAATAAACATCCTGGTTTAAATAAACTCTAGGATAAAGGCTGGACCACAAGGCTGATTGAACCACAAATTTGACAGTTCAAACTCACCAGCTGCTCCTCAGAAACTCTACACAGGGTCACTATGAGTCAGAACCAACTTGATGGGACTTTAACAACACAACAAAGTGATGTTTTATTGGATTTTTATGCAGTATAGAAACCAATGCATGTGAAAATGCTGGACAGCTACCCCCACCAAAAAAAAAAAAAAAAAATCTAAGCAGTTAAAATAGAAGGAGTTCTGGTAGTGGTTGTGAATCGAATCAAGCTGTGAACCTCAAGGTCAGCAGTTTGAAACTACCAGCTGTTCTGTGGGAGAAAGATGAGGCTATCTGCTCCCGTAAAGATTTACAGCCTGGGGAACCCTGTACATGGTTGCTATGAGTCAGAACCGACTTAACTGCACGTAACAACAACACCATTAGCACTGATGTGCTACCTCTTAGATATCTCAAGTTTGAAATCCTGACTTTTAAAGGCTCATTTCAAGTTATCTATCAGCAAGAAGTATGTGGATTGGCTTCTCTGACTATAAATCAAAGCAGTACCCAGAATGCATCCTCAATGATGAAAGGGTTTTCGTTACCAGCTTCCTAATTTGTACTCCGAAACCCTGAGTGGTATCAATGGTGACAGCTTTCAGCTGCACATTGAAAGGTTTGAAGTTCAAGTCCACCCAGAGCCACCTCAGAAGAAAGGCCTGGTGACCGGCACCTCAGAAGAAAAGCCTGGTGATCAGCACCTCAGAAGAAAAGCCTCTTGATCGACATCTCAGAAGAAAGGCCTGGTGATCAGCACCTCAGAAGA
>NW_006408536.1:30958773-30968126 GCF_000296735.1 Chrysochloris asiatica
TGATCGGCACCTCAGAAGAACGGCCCGGTGATCGGCACCTCAGAAGAAAGGCCTGGTGATCGGCACCTCAGAAGAACGGCCTGGTGATCGGCACCTCAGAAGAAAGGCCCGGTGATCAGCACCTCAGAAGAAAGGCCCGGTGATCAGCACCTCAGAAGAAAGGCCTGGTGATCGGCACGTCAGAAGAACGGCCTGGTGATCGACACCTCAGAAGAAAAGCCTCTTGATCGGCAGGCACCTCAGAAGAAAGGCCTGGTGATCTACTTTTGAAAACTCTACCATTGAAAACCCTACAGAACACAGGTCTGCATGGATCGGAGTCCACTTAAGAGTGACTGGTTTAGGGAAGACTCTGGGAGAGAATTCTCTCAAATCAGGGTCACTTTGGGAGCGCCCATACTGAGCTCTTGGGTAAAGCCAAGTCCAGGAGGGTATGTTCACGCTTCGTCCAGCACTTTGAGTTGTCCAGATGAAAAGTGGTCTCACAAACATGCTGGGAGACAACGGCCAAAGCTGTGCTAGCTAAGCCAGGCCGAGAGAACCAGTGGACACAGTCCCAGGACCACACAGACAAGGCACGGGCGCTTGGTGCATCCACGGGGTTCCAGCCATACCACGGGGCTCCAGCCAAACCTGGGAACAGCTTTGTCTTGTTTATTTTCTCTCTTCACTTCCCTCATACCCTCTGGTGAGTCTATTTAGCTTCCATTGGCCCACGCCACACGGTTACCCCGAGTCTAGCCCAAACCCTTCTGGTGTGATGCTATAGGCTCACCACTGGGCCATGAACCACAAGGTCAGCAGTTCAAACCCACCAGCTACTCCTCAGAATCCTTATATAGGGTCGCTATGAGTCGGAACCCACTCGACAGCATTTAACAACAACAACCCAAACCCCCTGCCCTCAAGTCTACTGTGACTTAGAATAACCCCATAGGACAGAGTACACCTGCCCTGTGGGGTTTCCAAGGCTGTTCACACTCACAGAAACAGACTGATATGCATCATTTTCCCTCGCAGCAGCTGGTGGCTTTGAACCGCCGAAGTTGTGGTTAATGCCTAACCCACTGCACAAGCAGCACTCCTCACCCTCAGTCAACATGCTCCTTAAATAACCGGCAATCAGCTGACCCCATGTCTATGTGCTCCCTAAATAACCAGTAATCCGTTGACCATGTCAACATTTAATTTTTTGGGTTTTTATTTTGTGCTATGCCTGTCATCCGTAGTAAACCCCGTAGGGTTTCTGTATAACACACAGCAGGTCAGGAAAACATTTTTGAAACCGTAGTAAGATTTTGAAATGGAACCGTGAGCCTATTAGTATCATCCTTTACCAAGAATGAAGAGAGAATGAAAACAGGAACAGAAAGGCAACCTGTTGGTTCAGACCTGTACGGACAGCAGGACTCATTCACAACAGCCCCAAAGTGGCAACAACCCAAGTGAATGGGTAAAGATAGATGCGGGCAATGAGGTCCTGACACGCAATGGCAGACTCCTCAGCCCTAAAGGGAAACCAAGTCCCAGGGTCGCCGCCACATGGATGAACCTTGAAAACGAAATCCTCCCCGAAGGTACCAGACACCAGCAAACATGTCAGCAAATTCTATCTCATCTTCCTCAATCCTCATACATCTCCTGGTTCCCGGGTCCATTCGCACCCTAAGATTTCATTCTACTCCCTGAGAGCATCACCCTCCCGTCTTTACCTCAAAAGGCATTTTCTCAGTGAAACTGCTGTTGTCCAATGCCATCGAGTGAACCTGGACCCACCACGATACTGTACAGAGCTTCTGAGGAGCTGCTGGTGAGGTTTGAACCACTTACCTTGTGGTTGAAGTCCAATGCTTATCCTACAGCACCACACCAGGAGCCCTCAATGAAACTAGATGGAAAGGAGAGGTCATTGTTTAGGAAGGAAGGAATTTCAGTTGAAGAACCCGGAGCATTGGACTGCTTGCTAACTGCAAAGTCAGAGGTTCAAACCCACCAGCCGCTTATGGGAGAAAGGTTTTGTTGTAAAGATTTCCAGCCTCAGGGACCCAAGGGAACAATTCTACTGTGTCCTATACGGTCGCTATGAATCTCCTCTAAGGCAGTGGGTATGAGCTGCATTGCTCTTCATGGCAATGGGACATTTCTGATGTTTGCACAGATGGACTCATTCTCACTGAATGATATATGTGAAAAATATTCCCTTGCCAAGTGTTTGTTCATCAATATCTGTACAGTTTTTATTTAAAAAGAAGTCACTTTCAGGTCCCTGGGACCATCAAGAGAGAAGAGTGGAGAGCGGGACTGTACCCAGAGAAGCAGAGATGCCAGAGATGGAGGCAGAGACGATGATGTGGAGAGATGGAGCAGCTGGGGACTTTAGACCCAGAGAGGGAGAAGGGCTGTGTGCTGACAACCGGGGGGCAGGCTTGTAGTGCATACCCTTTGGTTGGTTGATGATGCATGGAGGGGATTGTAACCATGTAATGAAATAATATACAATAGGATGAATGTAAAACTACTGTTCTCCCATGTAAACTATCACATAATTCACAATAAAACATTAAAAAAAAAAAAGTCACTTTCTCAGTACAATGTTCCAGGCCATCTCCCCAACCCAAGGAGCATACTAAACCCACCTTCCCTGCAGGACGTGTGTTGATCTTTCAGACTTCTTTCTAACATACTCAATATTGTACATATATCTCTCTCTACTTCTTGTTCCCTCTTTTGGGTCTGTCTTTCTCGATAGAGCAGATGAAACGAGAAAGGAACCAAATGGAGGGGTTGTTGGTCTTACAGAGAGCAATTTGGTTCTAATTTCCACATCAGCAGTGGATTACGACAAGAAGTGACTTCACACATTTGGTGGGAAAATGAAATGAAAAGAGAACGCAGCTCTTCCTATGGGATCCAATGGATGTTCGCCATCTTAGACAAACATGCTCTCGTCCGTGGCGCACCTGGCCCGGGCTAACCCCTACAGTGCGCCGCACCTGCAGCTGGTGCATGATGGCCAATGGGAGCCCTGCATCGACCCCACTGGGTCTGCAGGCCTGCCCCGCCACCCCAGGAACCTGGCAGTCGCGGCCATGAAAGAGTAAAGCTGTGATATGATCCCATGAAGTTTTGTGCACTTTGTGGCTTAGGTGGGGTCTTCAGTTGTGCTCTAATACACACTGCTGCTGTGCCTCTGGATTTAGTGAAATGCCATATGCAGGTTGTTGTTGTTGTTGTTGTTGTTGTTGTTGTTAGGTGCCATCCAGTCGGTACCGACTCACAGTGACCCTATACACAACAGAATGAAACACTGCCCGGTCCTGGACCAACCTCACAATTGTTGCCATGCTTGAGCCCATGGATGCTGCCACTTGGCCAATTCATCTCCCTGGGGGTCTTCCTCTTTTTTCTCTGACCCTCTACATTACCAAACATGACATCCTTCTCTAGCGACTGGTCCCTCCTGACAATATGTCCAAAGTATGAGAGACGAAGTTTGGCCATCCTGGCCTCCAAAGGAACACTCTGGCTGCACTTCTTCCAACACAGATCTGTTGGTTCTTTTGGCAGCCAGTGGCACTTCCAATATTCTCCTGTATGAAGGTGTTGTTGTTGTTGTTATGTGCCATGGAGTCGGTTCCAACTCATAGCGACCCTGCGGTAAATCTTTACAGGAGCAGAAAGCCTCATCTTTCTACCGCGGAGCAGCTGGTAGTTTCGAACTGCTGACCCTGAGGTTAGCAGCCCGATTCAAGACCACTACACTACCAGAGCTCCTGCAGGTGGACCCCCAGAAATACAAAGGCATACTTAAATGGATTCTCTGTTACACTTAAAGAGGATGATGTTTGTGGTTTGGCTAAAGGGTCGGCTCCAACTTTCATTGGCTACTCTATGCAGGGACTTTGCAAGTTTGCCTTTTATGAAGTCTTCAAAGTCTTGTGTAGCAACATGTTTGGAGAGAAGAATTCACATCTCTGTGTTTGATTTCCTTGCTAGTGCTGAATTCTTTGCTGACATAGGCCTGGCTCCTATGGAAGCTGCTAAGGTTTAAATTCAAACTCAGCAAGGTTATGCCAACACTTTGAGGGGTACAGTTCCCAAAATGTTTAAGGAAGAAGCTTAAATACGTTCTACAAGGGGGTTCCTCCTCTCTGGATGAGGCAGAGCCTCCTATACCATGACGAAGTTTGCTTGTTTTGAGTGTACCGTTGAAGCATTGTACACATTTGTGGTTCCGAAGCCCCGCAATGACTGTTGGAAGGGAGAACAGCTGGTTGTAACATTTGTGACCAGTTATATAGCTGGAATCTTCTGTGCAACGGTGTCCCACCCTGCTGATTCTGTGGTCTCTGTGTTGAATAAAGAGGAAGCTAGCAGCCTTTCTGAGGTCCTCCAGAGACTTGGATTTAAAAGTGTCTGGAAAGGACTCTTTGCCCATATCGTCATGATTGGCACTCTGACTGCAGTACTGATTCATCTTTGACTCCATGAAGGTCTACTTCAGACTCCATGGTCCTCTTCCGCCTGAGATGTCAGAGTCTCTGAAGAAGAAAGTTTGTTTAACTCAGTAGATTGGTCAAGTCAATGTGTACTGAATCCGCTTGCTGATCAGTGTTAAAGAAAGTCAGAAGGAACTTTTATATATTTGACAATGTAGAAAACTGTTGCTTCCTGATATAATTACTGGTAGCGTTGTTGTTGTTGTTGTTGTTGTTAAGTGCCGTCGAGTCGGTTCCGACCCATAGCGACCCTGTACAGGGTTTCCAAGGCTGTAAATCTTTACGGGAGTAGAAAGCCTCATCTTTCTCCCGCGGAGCAGCTGGTAGTTTCAAACCGCTGACCTGAAGGTTCGCAGCCCGATTGTTGTTAAGTGCCATCAATTCAGTTCCAACCCATAGCGACCTTGTCTAGGGTTTGCGAAGAGTGGCTGGGGAGCTTGAGCCGCCGACCTTGTAGTTCAAACAGATTTGCAGTCTGGTGCATTAACCCACAGCGCCACACCAGGATTCCAATTACTGGTAGTAACCTTGCCAAAGGCAACAGTTTCAAGTTTACTGTTGAAATAAACCCAACTGTTGATGAAAAAAGGAGAGAAAGAGAGAGAGTGGAATTTTTCCCTTAGGTTTTTCTGAAGCCCCCTCTGATAACCTGCTATCTCAGAACGAGGAAAGAGTATTAGATATGTTTTATCCTATGTCTTTGTTGTTTTCCATTTATACAAAGCCACCCTTTGTTTCACAGTACAGAGAAATCAGCTACATAAATGAGGTCAAAAATCGGAAAATGTTGTAAACGTGAAAAGAAATAAAACAGTGATTCGGGTTGATTGATGGCTTTGCTTCCCATGGATGAACACTGTTTTCACATATATGCAAATCATTCCTATGTTGCTGGTGACTGACTCACAGAGACCCCGTATGTACAGAGTAGAGCTGCTCCAGAGTGCTTTCAAAGCTGTCACCTTTTGGAAGCAACTTGCCAAGTATTTTTTCAAGTTGCCTCTGAGTGGTTTCGAACTGTCTACCTTTCGAACTGTCTACCTTTCAGCTCTGGTAGCGTAGTGGTTACGAATCGGGCTGCGAACCTTAAGGTCAGCAGTTCGAAACTGCCAGCCGCTCCGCGGGAGAAAGATGAGGCTTTCTACTCCCGTAAAGATTTACACCCTCGGAAACCCTGTACAGGGTCGCTATGGGTCGGAACCGACTCGACGGCACTTAACAACAACAACAACAAACCTTTCAGTTAGCCTAGTATTTACCCATTTATCCCACCCAGACATTCCTATCATTGATGTACATTTTATTGATAAGTGCCACCGAGTTGGTTCTGACTCCTAGCAACGCTGCATAGGGTTTCTGAGGGGCGGCTGGTAGATTTGAACTTCTAACCTGTTATTCGGAGGCCAGTGCTAATCCCAGTATATGCGATAGATACATTTCGTGAAAAAACTTTTACAAATTTAGAATCATCCTCTACATGCAATTTTTCATCTTACTTTAAAACTACAATGCTATATTTCCCAAGATGTTGAATGTGATTACATATTTTTTTTCACTTGCATTCCAATGACTAAATGTTACTCTAGAACTCATTCAACTGATTTTATGTTGTTGAGTATTTACATTTGTTTCTGCTTATTACTATGATAAATAAAACGATCAGAAACATTGTCCTACATAAATCTTTCTCTAAATCTGATTATTTCCTTAGGATACATTCCAAGCCAGGCTAGTATGATAGTTTTTTAAACTGTTTTGTTTTCTTTTCCTGGATCTGTGCCAGGCTCAACTACCACTCAGCCTTAATAACCGCATGCTATTTCATTGTTGCAATATTTTTAGACGTGCCTGAGGAATTCAGAGTGACTGGTCAATTTCTTTAGTTAAAATGTATTTTTTTTTTTGTTTCTGACTCACAGCAATTTAGTAAGTCCAACTCAACCGTTTTTTTTCAATTTACCTAATCATGCAGTGTGTTTATTTCTGTATTATTCAAGCATCATTTATCAGTAAACCAGGTTCTAGTTTCAATGATTAGGCACATTGATGAAATATTTAGAGCCCTTCCCTTGGAAATATGCATTTATATAGCCATCAGTAATGATCAATAGCAATCTTAATTGCTTAATTTTCTAACAGAAAACATTGGTGTTTACATGACTATTAAGTAAATAAAATCAATCTTAATTACTTATTCTGTATTCATCACGCCCGTTTCTGAGAACTTAAATTGGAGGAAAGTAACACAGTTAGAAGGTAACTTTTTTTGTCTTTCCAAAATGAACATCAGAACCTCCCCAAATGTATATAATATGTATCAACATCTACTGAAGATCTATAGGTCTCAAGTTCAGTAATATTTGCCATGAGTGTTTACAATTCATTCGTGAGAAGCATACAAAAAGTACAAACAAGGAACTTAGCTCAATAAAAACAACGATGCCCAGAAGCGATTTGAAAACGCTAAGGCGGGCACGTGTTATTCCAGATCGAAATGAAAAAGGACCCTGTCTTAGCTCTCCAGGGCGGCTTTTACAGAAATGTCACAAATGGATGGCATTGACAGATAGCAACTCATTCAAGTTTAGAAGTCTGCAAGTCCAAATCCAGGGTTCTAGTTGTATGGAAGGCATACACTACGACTTAGATCTGGACGGTGATTCTCCTTTCAGTCTAGAAGGTTGTAAGCACAGGGGCCCCACATACAAAGGCTGTAGTCTGCTACTGGATCCTTTTTTGGTGCCAATAGGTCCCTCCATTTTTGCTAACCTGTCTGTCCTTTCATCTCTTGTAAGGTAGAAAATGAGGCAAGGAACAACTCAGGGAAATTCCCCATACATCCCATCAGGTGACCTGAATGAGGGTATTACAGGCCACCCTAATCCCCTGACATCAGATTGTTGTTGTTAAGTGCCGCCCAGTCACTCGCGGCGACCCCATATAGGGTTTCCTAGGAGCTTCTGCTGAGATTGGACAGCAGACCTTCCAGTTCAAACTGACCTTGCGATCTCATGCATTACCCTACAGCGCCACACTTGACTCCTACATCAGATTAGGGCTGTTCGTATAAGATCCCCTCATGGGGGACTGTTACAACACAGCGTAAAACCTAACTGTCCGGGTACTGAGAATTGTAGCTCAGAGTCAATTTGACACATGCTTTTGGTAGACAACACTCAATCCACGAGAGACAGCAAGTTGGAAAAGAGTCTGTAAAGGAGTAAAGAAGAAGAAGAAAGTATTGATAGTATCAGGACTGTCCTATACTGTAGCTGCTGTTGTAACCTGCCTTCAACTCAGGACGACCCCACACACAATGGCATCAGACCAAGGAGATGCACAGGCTGCATTTTGGGAGGAGACCACCAGGTCTTTCTTCCTAGTCTCTCTGAGTCTAGACCCTACCAGTATTTGAAACACTAATGGTGGCTACCCTGAGGTGCATTGGCTGGGAATTGAGCCTACCCATGTCTTCTGAAGACCAGGGTAGAATTCTCCGTTGAACTGCCAAAGCTGCCTGCTTACTGAAGAATCCCATTCCAAATGAAGGGACAGATTTCGTGCTCAGTGATAGATTGATTTTTTAAAGTGAATTCTGTCAGAAATGGGGGCTGGTCAAGTCTGTGGGGAAGATTTCATTCACACAGAGACAGTCAGCTCGACATAGGTAGCGACCATGTTCTTTTATTCATGGACACGTGTTCAGCACAGTCAGACTCACTGGATCTCTGCAAAGGTTTCTTGTAGAAATGTTGGAACTGCTTGAAAGGAACTCCTGGGGGCTACAAGGCAATGTTTTTACCTTACGAGGCCCTGTGGGGCATTCATAGCTAAGGTCTGCTATTACCTGAATGGTCGGTGATCCAAACCACCCAGAAGCCCCTGGGACAGGAAGTTCAGGGATCTACTTCCCATCAGTCACAGCTGTGGAAAACCCTACGGGGCACAGTTCTACTGAGCACACACGGTGTCTCCTTGAGCCAGGTTGACTCAATGGCAAATAACACCAACAGCATGGTTCTTGTTAAATATCGCAAAGACTCATTTTTCTTCAACTCTTCTCAAAATATAAGTAGGTAAAACTTCATCTTCAGTGGAAACAAGAAATGAAGCCAATACAGGTCTCTAACTAAGCGCTTTCGTGGCCACTGGCGAAGGCTATCCAAGAAGAACCGGGCATTATGATTGTCCTTCAGCAGGGCACATGGTTCTGAAAGGAAAGTGTCATCCACCTGAAAAGACAGCAGTGATTCACTGAAGGTGCCTGTGGGTGTGTGTAAGTGCTCAGTCCTCAATCTTGACAAAGACTGTCTATCTAGACTATATCGTTAGGTGCCATTGAGTCGATTCTGACTCAAGGTGACCCTGTACAGGGTTTCTGAGGAGCAGCTGGTGGGTTTAAATCATCAACTTTGTGGTTTGCAGTCCAGGGCTTATCCAACAGCACCACACCAGGAGTCCATCAAGACGATATTGCTTGTTATATAAATAGATGATAGCTATGTATCAGATGGATAGGTAGATATTTACATAGATTACATAGACAGATAAGTAAGTGGGTATATAGATAATAGATACATAGATAGATACATGGATAACTAGACAGATAAATAGATGGATAGATAGGTAGGTAGGTAGATGATGGATGGATACTTAGGTACATAAACAAGCAGATGGTTGGATGGTTAGACAGATGGATGAATACATAGAGATATGATGGATGGATATTTAGATACATTGTTGTTGTAATGTGCCGTGAAGTTGGTTCCGACTCATAGCAACCCTGTACAGGGTTTCCGAGGCTGTAAATCTTTGCGGGAGCAGAAACCCTCATCTTTCTCCCACGGAACAACT
>NW_006408536.1:30968883-30970672 GCF_000296735.1 Chrysochloris asiatica
TGTTGACCTATGGACAATAGAACAAAATGTCGCTTGGTCCTAAATCATGTCTGAGAGTGATGTCAGTGGCATTTCCAAGTCCTTTCTTGCAGCTCCCATGCCCACCCATCTCACTGAGGGTCTCCCTCACCCTGCCTGGCCCATTGTATCACCATACATGATGCCCTTCCCCCATAATGGGTCCCTCCTGTGGACGTGTCCAAAACCAGGGAGCTGGACAATGTGTCACTGTAATCCATCTGGTTTTCATGGACTAATTTTCAGAAGGAGTTCACCAGGCTTTTCTTCCTCATCTCTTTTAGTCTGGACGCTGCACTGGCGCCTGCCCTGATGACATTGAAAACACCCATGTTGTAGTTTCCATGATCTCAACCACACACAAGCAACCACACACACAGATGGGTGTTGATTGTTGATTGTCAAGAGCTCAATACAAACTTCCCTCAACTCCATTCCAGTAGAGAGCTGCTTAGGGCTGGTGCAGGACACAACCATAGAAATGGGAATAAAAGTGAAGGAAGCACTGAATTGTCTGTTATTCCAAACCATCCTTCCCATTGCGTTTGTGGGAAGTTAGGCCCTCATCTCTGTAAAGTTTCCCAAGGCCAAGAAATTAAACCAATTTGGGCGGCAGTTGCCTCAAGTTTAAGTACAAACACTCACAGAACAGCTCTAAGTGACAGTGTTTTGCAATATGACTTAAGTCACTCATTGAATTACTGAATTAGAGGGGAGAGATACTCATCAGGGTAACGAATCAGTGGTTTGATGACAGGCTATTTAAAGCACCATAGTTTCAAAGCTACAGAACAGATTTCAGCAATTCACCTTCCTGCATCCTCAAGCATCTCTTCAGAGATAAGTAAGTATGAAGAAGGAGCCCACACAGAACTATTCCCTAAAATTTGGAAAGGAAGTAGGGGGGGAAGGGGACTGAAAAGGAAGCAGGTAGAAGCTGTGTGGGAGAGGGATAGGACCAAAAAGGAAACCATGGACAAGTTTCACACAAGGAAAACAAAAATCTCAGAGAAGAAATTCTTCACATTATACAAAACATTTTCAACACATGCTCGCTCTTTCAAAATGAGTTGAAAGAAGTAAAACTTCTTAAAAAAAATACACACACACACACACACACACACACACACATATATATATATATTACAAATTGCCAAGAAAAAAAATGTAAATCAAGTTGGAAGATCTCCTGAGAGCACTGGGAGAAGAGAACATTGGGAATTGAAGAGTTGCACCTACTATCTGAAGCACAAAGGGCATTTCAGGTAACAGAGAAATTAGCAGAAACATAACGGATAGATTTAGGGAAGTCACTTGAAATGAAATTGGGGAGGGGGAGGTAAAAAAGTGTGTAGACTCAGGAAGATGACACCAAGAAAAGACAAAGAAGATAAAATGTCCGCATAATTGGTGTGGCTGAACTGAGAAACCCTAACCAAATACAACTCCATTGAGCCAATTCCGACTCACTTAGCCCAAATCAGAGTACAGCTCTGATTCCTAGAGCTTTGGAGACAATAAACCTTATGGGATCAGACAGCCTTGTCTTTCTCCCTGCTGGGTTTGAACTGCTAACCTTCTGATTCGGATCCCAGTGTTTAACCTATTGAACCACCAGGATCTCCTGCTGAAGTGAGACAAGAAGGTCAATTCAAAGAAAGGCTAAGGGAGAAATTTCTCAAAATAGAGCAAGATTTGGATGTAGTGACCGATATTTGGGTCTGATATGATCATTTCTTGGAGCCTTTGTTGTTATTTGGTGACATTGAGT
>NW_006408536.1:30971937-30974851 GCF_000296735.1 Chrysochloris asiatica
ATCAACATATTTGTGGCAAAAAATCTAAAAGATTAATTAAATTCATGAAGCCCTAAACCATCCATTGTTTCAAAGTTTGGGAGACCTATGCCCAAATGTCTCCCTAAAAAGAACTTTGTGACAAATGAGACAGAAACTAAGCTGACCTTGACTTTATGGCTTCCATGACACCCTTTGCCCACTTTCCTTTGTGTGGAAGACAATTGCTTTTATCCCCTTCTCTCTTGTTTTTCACATCGAACCAAGCACAATAAGGTTGTAAACTCCATCTAGGACCAAAAGCTAAATTCTTCCTTCCTTTCCCCTTTCCTTCATCTTCAAAGAAATCACTGTTGCTGATGGCTGCTGCTGGATCCACTTTGTCTCACAGCAATGCCATGTGACGGGGAGAACTTCCTGTTAACGTTTTCTAGACTGTAATGTGTGCAGATTAATTTTGAGCTCTATTGTGCTGTAGGATAAGCACTGGACTGCTAACTGCAAGATCAGCAGTTCACATCCACCGGCCACTACCAAAAGCCTTATCCACAGAGGGCCTCTATGAATTGGAACCAACTCAACGGCACACAACATCAATCTTTGCAAAAGCACATCGCCAGATCATTGTCCTGCACAAACACTCACTGGGTTGGTTTGAACCACCAGCCTTTTGGTTTCTAGTTGGATACTTAGTTGTGGCACTACCAGGGTTCCTTGTTGGTGTCGTTAAGTGCTATCCAGTTTCTAACTCACAGTGACCCTGTATAGGGTTTCTGAGGCTGTGCATCTTTAAGGTAGCAGATAGACTCAGCTTTCTCCCAGGGAGTATCTGGTGGACTCGAACCACTGGTCTTATTTGCATTTCACAATCCAGTGCATATTATAAGCAGTGCGTATGCTCCCAGCTTGAATCCCTGTCGTATTTTTTGCTCGGTATTTCCAAAGTCAAACAACTAGAACTCAGTGGGATTGATAAGAGCAGGGCTTCTCAGGTATACATAAAACCAAACATAAGCTTAAATTGGCTAAACTTCTCCTAGTTCCTAAGCTCTAAATGCTGTATGTTCATCCGAGAGAAGTACTTTGGTTTTGTAGAAAATGCCTAAGTTATGTCATGATTTGAAGTTGTCCAAGAGTTCATGTTCCTTGGACCCACAATATCAACATTTATGGGCGCAGCTGTCAAGAAATCAAACAATGTATTGCAGCAAATCTACTGCAAAAGACCTCTCTAAAGTGTTAAATAGCAAAGATGTCAGTTTGTGGACTAAGGAGCACCTGTTCAAAGCCATGGTATTTTCAATCATATGCATGTGAAAGCTGGATAGTGAATAAGGAAGACCGTAGCAGAATGGATGCATTTGAACTATGGTATTGGAGAAGAATATTGAAAGTACCATGGACTTCCATATTGGAAGAAATACACACCCACACACCCACATACACACAAAGTGTGGTGAGACCTGAGGACTCCTGAGCCCATGGACAAGGACATAGCCACAGAGGGCTAGAGCTGAGAGTGAAGCATCCAGCAGATAGGAAGTGAGGGGAGATGCACAAGAACACCCAAACTTGCAGATAGTACCTATTTGACCTAACCTCGATGGTTTGATAATCAGAACTCGACTAGGGGAAAATAATTTTTTTTTTTTTTGAATAAAGGAAACAAGGGTAAATTGCTACAATTTGGTGAACTTGACCTATACTCATGGAGTATACAGAGAGGGAAGAAGTCTTCACATCAAGTATCAATGCTATCCCCTCTGTGCACAGGACAGATAGGGACGGGCAAATTAAGCATTGGCTACCTAAAATGAGGGGCGATAAAGGCACAAAGTGACTGGCTTACAAGGTTTCAAGAGCGATTTTAGTTTAAGAGTGTGTGGGGGAAGATAGAGTCCCCACTGAATAGTTTTCATCTTGTCTAGATGGGTCTTATTAAGAGATGGGGATAAGATTCTTATCCCCATGATTCAATAATGAATAATTGTTATCATGACTAATTGTGACTATCACAGTTGTAAAGGTAGAAGTTTTGTAACAAAAACAGGGGAGTAGTTAATCTCACAGTCCAGAAACAGAGGACCCTAGGACCATCAAGGGAGAAGAGCATAAGTGGAATGCGGAACCTTATCCAGAGAAGCCGCAGCATGAGAGATGGAAGCAGAGAGATGGGGACATGGAAAGAGGGAGCAGCTGAGGACTCCAGATTCATGGGAAGAGAGGGACTGAGAGCTGGTGGCCAGGAGGCAGGCTTGCAGATTGTGTTCTTTTATGTTGTAAATTATTATATACGCCTGAGTGTTTAAAAAAAAAAAAAAAGCTAAAATGAACAGAGAGAAATACTGTTAACTGATGGTACATGGAGAGGATTATAATCATTGCAATGAAACAAGGTGTATGATTTGTTGAATGTAAAACTGATGATCTGCCCTATAAACTTTCACTCAATTCACAATGAAAACGTAAAAAAAAAAAAAGAAATAAGTACACCCGGAGTGCTCCTTAGAATTAAGGATGGTGAGTCTTTGTTTCTCATACTTTTGGACATGTTAAGAGGGACCAGTCCCTGGACAAGGGAACCATGTTTGGCAAAGTGGAGGGTCACTGAAAAAGGGAGACCCCCAATGGGATGGATTGGCATAATGGCAAGAACCTGGAGCTCAAACGTGCAAATTGTGAGAAATGGTGCAAACTGGGCAGTATTCTATTGTGCGTGTTGTGGTTGTTGTTAAGTGCTGTTGAGTCATTTTGAACTCATAGCAACCGTGCATATGGTTTCCAAGGAGTGGCTGGTGAATGTCCTTCATCTTGTTGAGGTTCTCCTAGTGTTATACTTCTCCCTGAGGAAGTGCCTTAGGTAGAGTTCTCTCAAGAAAAAAACCAGTGAAGTTTAGATAGATAGATAGATAGATAGATAGATAGATAGATAGAT
>NW_006408536.1:30976061-30980039 GCF_000296735.1 Chrysochloris asiatica
ATGGCTTTGCAGTCTGGCGCATTAGATATAGACATAGAGGTAGTTAAAATCATAGATGTAGACATGGACATAGACATTGATAGTAACATAGACGTGGGCATGGACATTGATATAGACACTGACATTGACATAGACATGGATGTAGACAGAGACACTGATGTTGACATAGACATAGATATTGACATAGACATTGACGTTAACATTGACACTGACATAGACATAGATATTAACATAGACACTGACATGGACACTGACATAGACATTGATATTGACATAGACACTTACATTAAAGTAGGCATAGACATTGATATATACACATTGACACAGACACTAACATAGACATAGATATTAACATAGATCTTGACATAGACACTGACATAGACATAGATATTGACATAGACATTGATACTGACATAGACATTGACATTGACATAGACATTGATACTGATAGACATTGACATTGACATAGGCATAGACATGGAGATAGATACTGACATAGATTTTGACACAGACAGGCTGTCATCTGAGTTACTCATGTCGTCAACAATAGCATCAACAATTATGACCAATAACTTTAAAGATCATCTGGCAATGGGATTTGAATGTTACCCTCCAAGAACATTCTTCCAAAGGCCGAATTAATTAGCTAAAACACTCTAGGTCTGTGTAATAGTGAAGGTTTTGTTTCAGTGTGGTTGGACCTGGATTCTCTATAACTTCCATGGTGAGTTCTTATATGATGCAGTCACCCTGATGTTGTGGTCTGATGTGATCAACTCTGATCTGATTTCATCATCCTGTGTGTTGACACCCCTCACATCTATGATGCTATTGAGGACAGATGTAATTGACATAGGATGAGGCTGTATCTTCAGTCCCTCTCTTTTGAGAGATCAAAGAGATGAAGCCAGCCAATGGAGCTCAGAGGGACCCATCACCACCTTTGGACTTGTGGTCCCTGCACTATGATGCTCCTAAATCCAGGACAAGATTGATGTAGAGACACATGGAGGTCTTCCAAGGAAAGCTGGGTCTATACATGCTAAATGGAGACAAGGACTTACTCCACTTTGAATTTGGACGTCTCGCCTTCTATACTGTGAAAGAGACTAAATATTTGTTTAAGCCTCCCCCTTGTGGTATTTGTGTTTTATCGATTCTAGACAACTAAGAAATTATAAAACACTGGAATGTTTGCCTAGATCTTCTCCATCAACACAGTTGAGGATGCAACCCAGCCCACCTTTACACCAACCCACCACTGAGCATTTTGAGATACTCTATACCCATTTGTCATGTCTGTCTCTGAAGGATGATGGTGTAATGGAAAGAAAGTGATGATAGGGGCTTGCTTCTCTAGGACTGCAAAATTAGGAATGCCACAAGGGGGTAGCTTTCAAGAACAGAAATTAATTTTCTCACACTTTTGGAGACTGTATCATTTCCTTTCTTGTTGATATCCTGGCTTTTTTTTTTTTTGGTTCCCCGATGTTCCATAGGCTTCCTTGTTTAATTGATGACCTTCAATAAAGGTTTATTTGTTCCCTGTGTGTGTGTGTGTGTGTACACGCATCAATTTCCAAAATGGATCCCACCCTAAGGTACAAGGGTCAGGAATTTAACACACATATTTGTTGTTGTCATTAGACTCATAGAAACCATATGCACAAGAGAATGAACCACTGCCCTGTCACGCACCATTCACACAGTTGCTACCTTTCAGTCCATTGGTGCCGCCACGCTGTCAATCCATCTCCTTAGGGGTCTTCCTCTCTTTCTTTCACCCTCTGCTTTGCCAAGCATGATGTCCTTCTCCAGGGACTGGTCAATCCTGAGAACATGTCCAAAGTACTTGAGACAAAGTCTCACCATCCTAGCTTCTAAGGAGCCTTCTGACTCTACTTGTTCCAAGACACATTTGTTTGTTCTTCTGGCAGTCCATGATATTTTTTCATATCCTTCTGCAACACCATAACTCAAATGCATCAATTCTTTTATGATCTTCCGTATTCATTGTGCAATATTTACATGCATCTAAGGTGAAAAAAAAAAATGCCATAGCATAAGTCAGACACACCTTAATCTTCAAACTGGCATCTTTGCTCTTGAATACTTTTATAGAGATCTTAAGTGGCAGATTTACCAAATGCAATACATACATCATTTGATCTCTTGACATCTGCTTCCATGAATGTTGATCGTTGTATACAAGTAAAATGAAACGCGTATATTTGGGGAAAGACAATTCAATTCATAACAAGGTAGGCAAAAACAGGCTGAGCTTTGTAGACAGCACTGTTCTCTTGTTCTTTCCAAGCAATCATTTCCATCTTCAGAGATTTATCACAAAGCAAACTTTGTTACAACACTTAAAACCACTCTCATACTGTGAAATGCAGGTGTTTAGAAACATTACATTCTGTTTTTCTTGTTTTTTCTTGCTTCCTTCCATCCCATTCCCATACTCCATCCTATTATATGACATATTTTTGATGGGTGGATGATGGGCTTTTCCATCCCCTTGGCTTTCTTATTTTACTGATAGAAAAATATTGGACCCGCAATTGGTGTATATTCTTAAGTATTCAGCCCACCTGGATGGGTGTTCATTAAGGTGGAATGAATGCTGTGTAAATTAATTAAATTCAAAGTAAAGCTGTACATTTTCATTTCTCATGGGCATTTTAAGGGGTTGTGATTGATACATCATTAAAATAATTAGGTTTGAGGTTAAATTAGTTATTGAACCACCCCCAGGCTGGTAGCCGGCGTTTTGCATGTGAGAGTCGACGGGTTGACCAGCTGCCATGAATAAATCAAGTTATCACAACAGGATTGGTTTCATACTTTGAGCAATTAGTGACTTTCAGTCACAAAGAAAGGTTCAAGAACTATTGGGGTGAAATGCCCATTAAAAAAAATCAAGGAAATTAATTTCCACCACAAAGGAAACACACTGACAATTGAACAAAAAAGGTGGTGGTGGTGGTGGTAAAGGCCAACAAAGCAAGTCCCAACCAAAAGGAACCCGAAAAAGGGTTCCAAAGCCGGAAAATCTTTATGGGAGCAGAAAGCCTCCTCTTTCTCCCACGTAACAGCTGGTAGTTTTGAACTGCTGACCTTGCGGTTCGCAGCCCAATTCATAACCACTACACTACCAGAGCTCCCAAAGCATATAAAAATGAGACCAAAATTGTGCAACCAGGGAGTAAAACGCTTACGAGTCTTGGTGTTTTGAATACTTGGATCTCTCTGGTGTGAAGCTCTTTGAGACCTAAAGTTCAAATAACACTCTCTTGGTAGGAATTCTATTTTATTGACATGTTATGAACTAATCAAGAGCCTTGGTGGTATAGCAGTTAAGCACTGAGCTGCCAACTGAAAGGTTATTGGTTCAACTCCAGCCTATGGGTCTATGGGAGGAACGACTTGGCAGTCCGCTTCCATAAACGATTCCAACCTAATAACGTCTTCCACAAAGAAAGTGTTCCACATCCTACTTAGGTAAGTAAAAGATTCCAACCTAATAACGTCTTCCACAAAGAGAGTGTTCTACATCCTACTTAGGTGAGTAAAAGATTCCAACCTAATAACATCTTCCACAAAGAGAGTGTTCCACATCCTACTTGGGTGAGTAAAAGATTCCAACCTAATAACGCCTTCCACAAAGAGAGTGTTCCACATCCTACTTAAGTGAGTAGCGACTGGATTTTTAAAAGCTCATGAGCAGTCATCGAAGGTGCAGCTATTGGTCTCCATGCGTAGAAGTAAGACGAGTGATGAGAACTGAAGATGCTTGGAATCACTTAGTCGGATGGACCAATGGACCATGTGACAACCCATCTCCATGTCTCTTGGAACAGAAGAGCTAGATGGTGCCCGGCTACAACTACCAACTGCTCTGAAAGGGATCACTTGACAAGGTCCCAGAGAGAGTGGCAAAAACATTGAACAAAACACAAAACTTTTTTTTTTTTT
>NW_006408536.1:30980901-30987123 GCF_000296735.1 Chrysochloris asiatica
CACAATAAAACATTTAATAAATAAATAAGAATAAAAATAAAAAAGAGACAGGACTAACTGGACAGAAAGAGACTGGAGGAACCTCAAAATATGGTCCTTGGGCATCCTTCGGGTCTGGAATGGAACTCACCCTCATGGTCCGATTCTCAGCCAAGTGGTAGATAGGTTTATAAGGGGGACAGCAACACTTCTGAGAGATGCTCACCATGGAATGGTCTACCTTCAAGATTATAAAGACAACGTTTACCTGGGGACAAGGTTCAAAGAGGTTGGTAAAGTTAGGGCTGGAATAGAGACAGGAACCACAGAGAGGAAGTGGGTAACTGTTGTTAAGAGAAGGGGGTTGCAACCATTCAGCTCAAACAAAGCATGTGATTGGTTGAATGTAAAACTGATGATCTGCTTTGCAATTCTTTACTCAATTCACAATGGAAAGTTTAAAAAACAAAAGCAGCCTAGAAAACTCCATGGGAGAAACCTCAGAAAGCATGAAAAGTTATTGGAAAGAATGACAAATGGAAACCGGAAACACAGGGACTAAGTGGAAAGCATTGTGGGAATTATGATCAATGTCACACCTGACAGTGCTGAATTGGAGACCCATTTGCTCTGTAAACATTCACCAAATCATAGTAAAAAGTCTACATTAAAAATCCTATGGAGAATTCATGTAAAACTCATGTTCTCCCATGTAAACTATCATGTAAAACTAATGTTCTCCCATGTAAACAATAAAACATTCAAAAAAACAAAACATTGTTCCCATTAACAGTCACTTACCCAACCACTTACTTTACCTCTGAGGATCTGCCTATTTAGGACATTTCATATAAATGGAATTTAATAATAATAATAATAATCCTATGGAATACAGTTCTACTGTGTCACCAAGGGTCACTGAGAATCAGACATCAATTCAATGGTACACAACAGCATCAACCAACAAACTATGGATGAATTGTCGAATGGGACACCAGTTTGTTTTCATAGTAAAAGTCATAGTATAAAGCTAAACACCAAAACCCTTTGGAAGTCTTCCTCCTGAGGCCTCCACACATCACCATTGCTGTCTCTAGTGATCCCCGAGAAGTTACAACACATTTTGCGAGTACTCCACACTAACATCGATAGGCGGTGGAAAGTAGCCTTTGCCATCACTGCCATTAAGGGTGTAGCATGAAGATATGCTCATGTGGTGTTGAGGAAAGCAGGCATCTACCTTACCAAGAGAGCAGGAGCACTCACTGAGGAGGAGGTGGAGCCTGTAATCACCTTTATGTAGAATCCATGCTAATACAATATTCCTGACTGGTTCATGAACAGACAGAAAGATGTGAAGGATGGAAAATGCAGTCAGGTCCCGGCCAATGGTATGGACAACAAGCTCTGTGAAGACCTGGAGCAGCTGAAAAAGATTCAGGCCCACAGAGGGCTGGACCACTTCTGGGGCCTTCGTGTTCAAGGCCAACACACCAAGACCACTGGCTGGCATGGCCAAACTGTGGGTGTGTCCAATAAGAAATATAACTCTAGGCCTTATCCATAAATAAATCATTTAGACACACACACACACACACACACACACAACTCTATGGAGTTCAATTCTGGTCTGTCACAAAGGGTCGCTGAGTCGGGAATCACTTCAATGGCATGCAACTACAACAGCATGAAATCCAACCCAAAGAGATTGGTCTTGGAATGCTATTTAACTCGGGCAGTTATTACAACTTACATGGAAAGACGGACTGGCAAGGCAGCACCGCCAGGAAGCAGGGCTCCACCTAAGAAGCGTGGAGGTGGAGACCCTCACCGTGCCCTAAAAGAGCGTCTGTCTAATCACAGGCTGGGCAGTGTGTGTCCTCCATCTGTGATACCTCAGAAATGAGATGACTCAGTGAACAAGAAGTGTATCCGTCTGACCATTTGATTCTCAAGGACTCTCAAGGTGGTCTTCAAAACCAGGATTGGAAGGATGGTGGGTTCTGGTGGCAGATTGGAGAGATGTAAGAAGTAAATGCATCATCAGGCTATAGAGTATCAAACTAGTGACCATGTGGTTATCTGGCCATCTCCTAGTCCACTGCACTACCAGGATTCCATAAAATGGATTAAATTCTAGGATATGATCACATCACGTCACCTCTAATTTCACTGTGGGTAGTGGTAACATCACGTCACGTCTGATCACATTATGGGAGGTGATTTATTTACCTTTCTCGTTTACTTGATTATATGTGCAAGTCTTCACAAGAGTTGTCTTATAGCTCCACGTTATAGAAGCCATGCTACTGTATCACCTCGCTTTCTCATTATTTTATGGGAGGAGATTATATCACATCCTGTTTGTTTAGACTGTGGAATATCATGACATCACTAGTGACACTACGGGACAGTTTCACATCACAACAACATTAACTCAATATTGAAAGACAATCACACCCTCTCAAGACTAATTGCATCGTATGAGTGGATTGCATCATATAGATACAGATCGCATATGGAAGATGATTGCGTCATGTCACCTCTCATTGCATTCTGGGAGATGACCGCATCATATCAACATTGACACGTTGTTCCTATCCTGGGTTGGTAGGTCAGAGAGGATTCTGAAACATCATTAACCTGAAGATAACGAAATGGGCCAGAGGAAAGACTTTTCTTGTTTGGATATGGAAATCCACACTTCTGTCAAGAAATGGGGAAGGGAGGTCGAGGCTGAATGTGGTCATTGGGTGTTGGTGTGTGTCTGTTCATTCCATTTTTTTCCATGAACTTTTTGAAGTCCCCTTATATTTTCTGCAGCTCCTTGTTAGAAGAGAACAGAAAACAAAACAAAATACAAAAATTTTTCTTTTCTTTTAGCTTCCCTAAAAACATGGTGTGAACATGTGTACACTGGAAATGCCAAGACATTTTATAACCAGGCCAATCCTACAAAATCCAGAGTCAGAGACCAAGAGAAACTGCGTGTTTCGGAATTGAATCTGATACATTTTTATACGCTTGCCCCAATTCTGAATGCTGACTCAGTGTAATGCCTTCATTTACTTTGAGATGGGTTACTTTGTTTGATTTACTTTAAAACAAATATATGTATTTTAAGTGTATTTGTTTACTGTTGCAAATATACAAAGGTAGACCTAGACCTCTTAAAGAACTTCTACATTACACTTTGGCCACATGGATGGCATTCTTTGAGCTGTGCAGCCGGTGTCAGCCTCTTTTTCTGAGGTGTTCCTCCCCTACACATATAAACCCACTGACCTCCAAGGTTCCTAGCAAATCTTCCCAGGTGCTCTTGTCTATTTGCTCCCATAGAGGTAAATCTTTGCTCAGCATTCAGGACAAGCATTCTTTACTAGTTGAGCTAAAGTGTTGTCTGGTTTTAAAAATAAAACTTCAGGAAATCATTTGGATTTCAAGCTTAAAGATTATGTCAGCGTAGTTAATTTCAGGCATGCATCCAGCCTCCCGTGGTTCCAGAGAGTCTGGATTCCATGAGACTTTGAAATTCTGTTCTGCCTGTGACCCCTTTTGATCAGGCTCCTTCTAGAAAAACTTGGATCAAAATGTTCAACCATGGTAGCTGGGCACCTTCTAGTCCATCTGGTGTCATGGTAAATGAGGGAGTTGTTTATGGACATACCTAGCGAACTATTCCACATCTCCCTCCTATTCCCATTCTTCCATCTCTCATTTTCTAAATATTAACCACCTCCTAAATGATCTGAAAGCTATCCTTCTCTTAAATCCACTCTCCTAACCAAAGCTAAGGAGTCCTGGTGTGGCACTGTAGGATAAGTGCTGGAACACAAGGTCAGTTTAAACCATAAGGTCATTGGATCAAACTCCCCAGCCTCTCCTCGGAAACCATATATGGGATTGCAATGAGTTTGAACCGACTCAACAGCACTTAACAACAACAACAACAAAAACCAAAGCTAAAGGTTTGAAAAAACACAACACTATAATCTAGTCAATTTCAACTCATAAAGGATAGCTCTCAATAATAGACAATGTCATGGAACTTCTTTGTTTAACAGCTTTTAGTGGCTTCCTTAATAAAGGAGTCTAAATTTCTTAGCATGAATATTTGGCCTCAAATATGTTTTGTATTTGTCTTGTCAACTTGTTGTGTGCCTTTGACTTGATTGATTCTGACTTACAGAGATCCTATATGGCAAAGTAGCACTGAACTATAGGGTTTCCCAGGCTGGAATAGTTACAGACTACTCTTGGTCTGTCTTTGTCTGCCCACACTATGGTGCCTTGTGTGTTGCTGTGATGCTGGAAGCTATGTGCCACCAGTATGTCAAATAATGGCAGGGTCACCCATGGTGGACACGGTTCATTGGACCTTCCTGACTAAGACTAGGAAGAAAAACCTGGAGATCCCTTTCTGAAAATCAGCCCATGTCACCCCTGTCGAGCTTGTTTGGGACACATCATCAAGAGGGATCCATAACTAGAGGAGGACATCATATTTGGTGACCTAGAGGACCAGCTAGGACATGGGAGACCCGCTGTGAGTTGCACTGGCACCATTGCAACAATGATGGGCTTGAACATGCTCAGGATTGTGAACCTGACAAAGGACTGGGCAATAAACCCTTCCTTCTGTTGCACCTAGAGTCCCCGTGAGTCTGGATGACCGCGTGCAAGCTAACATCAAAGGGACGCAAACAGCGGCGTGATTATTATCCTCAGACCCAGCTTCAGTAAGTACTTCATGAGTAAGTAAAGATCTATTATGTACACCTTTAAAAAGTCCAGATGCCCATTTCACCAGATGCAGCAAGCCCTATCCTGTCCTTGTGTGTGTGAGAGAGATGCTTCACTGCCTTACAGAAAGAGAAGACAAAGAAAATAAAGGCGGATCAAGAGCGGTATTGGGACTTAGTGGTTGTCTGTATCCCGTTTACAGTTTCTTTGGTAACTAAAGACCATCGAAAGCTGCCAAGGATGGGAAGACAATTAGCAAATTCATTAGCTGTTTGCTTCTGCTTTTAGTTAGAAGGATAATGAGTCGCCTTAGATGAAGATTTCCACTTGGATCAATGCCATCTGCGTGGACATGGTTTATTTTCCACATGCATTTTGCAGAAACATATCAGAGCAGAAGTGGGTTAAGGAGATGAGACCTCACATCAGGAAATGCTGCTACATGTGAGGGCAGGAAGTGGAGAAGGAAATATAGCTCATGAATGGCTCTGTGTTTGAATGCATGCACCGTCAATCCAATTCCATTCATCAGAGGTAACAGAAAAGTCCTCTCCTTGTGGTACGGGAAATCCTTACTAATGTAGACATTGTCGATGATTTCTTGTGGCCTGATGATATTTGCAGACTTTTTTTTAAGTAGATCACCAGGCCTTCCTTCCGAGTCTCCTGTGGTGGATTCAAACCTCCAAGCTTTTGGGTAAACAACCAAATGCACGAATGTGTCCACCACCCAGTGGTTCCATAAAACCTCGCCAAATACCATGCCTATGTCTAAGGAGATACCTCTGGTGTTCCCATCGCTAAGTGACTAGGATCAATGCTTGGTGATCATCGTAGGTTGGTCTGAATTTATATTTGAGGATCAATTATGGCCAATGATGAATGCTTTCAAGTCCTGAATGCTCTGCACGGCTGTATCTGGAGGAGTCAAAGTGTAGAAGAACACAACAAAATATGACACTATAGTTAAGAAATCAAACATACTGATGTACAAGGGGGAGTCAAAAATCATCTATGCTCCAGCTGTAGAATTTAATCAGCTTTTAGAAAAGGCACATCTATCCTTTTTTGACATAATCGCCTCACTTTTCAATACACTTTGCCCATCTGTCAACAAGCTTTTGTGTTCCCTTACTTTAAAATGTTTCAGGCTGAGCTGCGAACCATGGATAGACCTCTGTTTTTACTTTTTCATCAAAGGTGAATCTTCATCCTGGAGGGCTGCTTTCAGGGAACACACAGGTGAAAGTCCAATGGAGCAAGATCAGGACTACAGGGAAGATGCTCTAACACTTCAAAACAAAGTTTTTGCAGAGTGTCAGCAGTGTAGGCAGAGGTGTGTGGGTGTGCACTGCCATGCAAGATCACAACACCCTTGTGTAATAGTCCTCTGCCTTTAACCTGAAGATTAGGATTCAGCTCTTCAGTGAGCATCTCATTGCAATAAACACTGATGATTATTAGAATGTTTTCTTGATAGTGTTCCAATACTGGGCCCTT
>NW_006408536.1:30987643-30996308 GCF_000296735.1 Chrysochloris asiatica
TTAACAAACATGATATCCTTCTCCAGGGACAGGTCCCTCTTGACAATATGTCCGAAGTATGAGAGACCAAATATGCATATATATTTATTGCTGTTGTAAGTGCCTTCGAGTAGGTTCTGACTCTTAGTGATGGCCAAGATCCATCTGACATCAACAATGATATCCATCATTCCACCTCCTCTTCTGAATCTGGCTTGAACCTCTGGAAGTTCTCTGTCAACGTGTGCTTGCAGCCATTTCTGTATTACCTTTAGTAAAACTTTACTCGCATGGGATATCAAAGAGATTGTCCGATGATTTCCACATTCCGTTGTTGGGTCACCTCTCTTTGGAATGGGCACAAATACGTATCTCTTCCAATTAGTCAGCCAGATAGTTGTCTTCCAATTTTTTTGGTTCTGACCCATGGCTGTGTGCCATGGAGTCGGTTCTGACTCATAATGACCAGGGTTTCCGAGGCTGTAAATCTTTACGGGAGCAGAACGTCTCATCTTTCTCTCACAGAGCAGCTGATAGTTTCAAACTGCTGACCTTGCAGTTCGCAGCCCGATTCGTAACCACTGCACTACCAGCGCTCCTTAGCGACCCTGTATAGGGTTTCCAAGGAGCAGCTGGTGAGCTTGATCCACTGACCAGATGGTTCAAACCGGCTTTGTAGTCTAGCGCATTAACCCGCAGCACTACACCAGGATACTTTCTCTCTCTCTCTCTCTGTCTCTCTGTCTCTGTCTCTCTGCTGTGAAGTCAGTTGTGATTCATAATGACCCTGTATAATGTTTTTGAGGAGAAACTGGTGGGTTTGAACTGCCCACCTTGTGCTTTGCAGTCTAGTGGTGATACTACAGCGCCACACCAGGAGTCTTTTGCTATGTATATTATTAATCATAAACTCTCATAATCATGTATTAATTTAGAAACGCTTGAAGTATGCTGCTATCTAGCAGACATGCGTGCCTGTCTCCCGCCTGTGAGTTCGTCCCTCTGTGAACACAATTTGCTATGGTTTGCTCACTCTTATGAGACAAAGAGCAGCTTGCTTCTTACCATTTCTGCTCTCGTGTTAGGGCCAAACTTGCTAAACATGTGCAGGAAAATCAATTGCCATGCATGTGATATCATTTAAGGGGAAAATAAAAGCAAAAAATTGGAAAGACTTTTCAAGTATATATTTCTCATCACTTTGCTTCAGAATACAACATGGAATATTACTGAAGAACTGTTTATAAAAAAGCTATGTAAGATGCAAGGATTGCTTTTTCCCCATCCAGAGCAAAGAAAAATAAAGAATCAAGAAAATGATTAGTCCAAAGAATTCATGAACCCCATGACCACATGAAAACATGACCACATGACCCCAGCCTCCAAGACCCTGAGACCAGAAGGAGTAGATCATGCCCAGCTACCACTATAGGCCTTTCTAACTAGATGGTGAGCAGCTACTACTCCTGGTTTCTATGAATGACATTAAAGGTCCTGCCCCGAGAATGAGAACAATGTGGAGCTAAATTAAAAATTATATAAACGACCAGGCTTACTGGTCTGACAAAGACAGTTGGGACACACTTAGATCCCCAAGACTGTGGCCCTTTGACACCCCTTAAATCTGGATATGAATGCTCCCCCAAGGATCACTTTCCAGGCCTAGGAAGTGATCCACAACGCCTCTGAGGCAGTTGCTCCTTCCATCAGCCATCAGAAGACATCAAAATGGCAGTATTTGCCCCAAAATGAAGCACAGAAGACAGGAAGTGCAGGAAAGAAGGATGAATGGGAATGAGGAACTAGGGGAGGAAGTGGGAAGAGCGCTGTTCCATTGTGGGGGTTGTTATCAACATCACAAACCAAAATGAATATCCATTATTTAAATGGGAATCCAATCGGCTCTGTAAATTTCACTCAAATCAAGATTTCTTTTTTTTTTTTTTAAGTTTAAAAAAAAAAATTTATAAAGGCTATGGATCCAGCATTGACTATTAATTCACTGGTTATTAGCTACCCAGCATTCCCTAAATAGCTCACCAAAGATCCCTGTACTGTAGGTCTGGGTTGTAGGTTTGAGTCTCTAGGTGGTACAAATGGTTAAGCGCTGGACTGCAAACTGAAACATTCGTGGTTCAAACCCTCCCAGAACTATTTCAGAGGAAAGGTCTGACTTCTGAAAGATCACAGGATTGCAAACCAATGGAGCCTACTTATAGTTTAGATATGTGGAGTCAGCTTGACAGCAATAAACAATAGCAGGTTGTCGATACCACTGTAAAGTCTCTCAAACCAAAACCTGACTGCCAATGTCTAGTGACCCTAGAGGACAGAGTCCAGCTGCCTCATGGGGTCTCCAAGCCTATAAATGTTTACAGAAGCAGACTGCCACATCTTTCTGCCTTGGAGCAACTGGTGGGTTTGAACTGCTGACCTTGAGGTTAGCAGTCCAGTACTTAACCCACTAAGCCAAACTTTGCCCCCAAGCACTACCATATGGTTGACTTGGACTCATAGCAAACAGAGTAGAGTTCGCCCATGCATGGCGCTGTAGGATAAGTTAACCATGAAGTTGGCAGTTCAAACCCACCAGGTTCTGTCAGAAACCCTGCATAGGATCATTATGAGTCAGAACCGACTTGATGGAACATAACAACAGGGCAGAATAGAACTGTGCCTTTGAATTTCTGAGATTGTAAATGTTTATTCGAGCAGACAGCCTTGTCTTTCTCCTGAGCAGTTGCTGGTGCCTTTGAACCGCTGAACTTTTGATCAATTGCCCATTGCCTAACTTACTGTATCCCCAAGGTTCCTAACATGCCTGCCAGCCATCCCTGTATCCTGGAGATTCAAACCTTGTGCATTCTCTCCATCTTGTGTTGAGGGGTCATGGGAGCTGGGTTGGTTTAATGACTTTGCTGCTAATGGCTAGTGTTATTATAATGCCCTTGAGTTGGTTCTGACTCACAGCAACTCTGTATAGTGTTTCCCAGGAGCGGCTGGTAGGTTTGAACCAGTGGTCCTGTGGTTAGCTGTCCAGTGCTTATCCTACAGTGGCACACCACAAATCATACTAATGACTGATGTGTTTTTGTTAAGTGCTGGCGAGTCTGTTCTGACTCATAGCGGCCCTATATAGGGTTTCCTAGGAGCGGCTAGTCTTGTGGTTCAAACCCACCTTCCAGTCCAGCGTATTAATCCACACTGAAGATTTTCATTGTTCTTATGGTTAAGTGCTGTCGAGTGGGCTCTGACCCATAGCGACTCTGTGTAGGGTTTCTGAGGAATGGCTGGTAGATTTAAACTCGTGATCCGGTGGTTAGCAGTCCAGTGCTTATCCTACAGTACCACCCCAGGACTCCTACTTGTGACTGTTGTTGTTAAGTGCCGTTGATTCTGACTGTTAGCGACCCTCTATAGGGTTTCTGAGGAGCAGCTGGTGTGTTTGAACCACAGACCTCGTGATTCAAACCAACCTTACAGTCCAGCACATTAGCCTACAGCGCCACACTACTGACTAGTAGTAGCGCCACAGTGTATGACAAAAGTGATGGAATGTTAGCCCCAGGTTTAAACTGCTTCACCTTGGGACTCAGTTTTTCCCGTTGGCTTCTCAGTCTGTGTGCAAGGAGCAAACCATGCCGGTATTCCCAGCTCCAGAAATCGTGAGACGATTAACACATAAGTGATTTGAATGCACTGTGGTTGGGGATCATTCCTTCTGCAATCATAGACAGGTGGCCCAAACGATTAACGTGCTGAGCTGCTAACTGAACGGTTGGAGGTTTGAGTGTACCCAGAGGTACCTTGGAAGAAAGTTCTGGTGATCTGCTTTGGGGAGATCAGCCGCTGGAAATCCTATAGAATGCAGTTCTACTCTGACACTCATGGGGGCACCGTGAGTAAGCGTCAGCTGCAAGGCAGCTGGCTGTTTGCTCTGCTTTTACATGTTTGTTTCTACTATATTGATTCACTTCTAAGACTCTTCATGGTGTTAGTTAAAAGCAGAAACCAAAAGACCACAGAAAACATCTTTGTATTTATTTTTTATTTGAAGACGCCTTGCTTCGTTTTACATCGTGAGCTGTAGATGTCTTTCTTTGTCTGTTCTTAATGATGTTGTTGTTGTTGGGTGTTGTCCAGTCCAAATGGATTCATAGTGGCTCCCTCCGACAGAGTAGAACAACCCCACGGAATGTCTATTCTAGGATGTCCTGTGAAGAGTAGAACTGCCCCACGGCATGTCCCAGGCTGTCATCTTCGCAGGAACAAATCACCAGGTCTTTCTTCCAAGGAGCTGCCACACTGATTCGAACCAGTGGCCTTTCAGTTTGCAGCCAAGTGCTTGCCCAGAGCACCTGAAAAACTCCTTCCTGAATGATTAAAAAGTTCGTCAGACAATGATCTACGACATCCACAGCCCTCAATTCACAACATGGGTACTGTTGAAAGGGAATCAGATGGGGTGTCGGGAGAAGGACTATCGTAGCTGGTCACTGGTTCAACACGATCAATCATTTAGGAAGCAAAGAAAGCACCTTGGAATATAAAATGCAAAGCAAGGTCTTGCTTGTTTGTGAACATTCAAAGATCAAGGCTCTAAAATGCCATCTCCTATGAGAAAGAGTCGTGTCAAATGTAAAGAAGGAAAAAACTGAGGGATTCTGGTATCAAACTCGAAGCTCTGAAATAATGCTGTGATGCCAGTAAGGAAGGTACTGGAAAATCAGAGAGAGAAAATAATACAGCCTTAGAAAAGTTCCAGTACAGAACAAAAGTGAATGCATTTGGAAGTATGCATTCTTCATGTGTGTGGGGAGCGGATAATACTGACCAGTCTTCAGGAAAAATAAATGAATAAATCAAAAGCACAAAGCTGAACTTTCAGCTCCTTCTAGAGAATTGTCTTCTGCAAACATCCTCACAGGTGTCCTGGTTGTTGCTGGTAAGTTTATACATCATGATTCCTAGCTTCTAGTTTGAATGGACCAGCAGTTCCACAGGAGAAAGATGAGACTCGGAAACCCTATACTGGGTCACTCTCAGTCGACAGCAAACACCCACCACCACTACCACCACCAGATCCTAATAATCCTGTCTTTCTGTGGGTTTCTTTTATCTTTACCTGACCTCAGTGATTCAGAATAAACTTCTTACCTTACTAACTAGAGTCCTGGTGGGTCACTATGAATCGGACCTGACTTGACCTTGGCAGTAATTAACGACAACCACACATGGAAAACTACCTGTGGGTTCTCAGACTCGGTAAAAGTTAAAAGGGTCTGAATTTGCTGGGATGTGGCTCGATTTACTGGTAATCCCAAGGGAGGGTTTTGCTTCGTACCCTCGCTCTTCAGCCTTCTCAAAGTTTCAGAGGCCTAGCGGAGTCAGAAGACACGGACTTCCGATGGCTAATCCTTCATGGATACCCATGGAACAAAGTTTACTTTAGGCCTCAAATACTGGGGTCGATAATTTAAACAGATAAGGAGCTCTGGTAGCGTAATGGTTACGAATTGGGCTGTGAACTGCAAGGTCAGCAGTTCGAAACTACCAGTTGCTCTGTGGGAGAAAGATGAAGCTTTCTGCTCCCGTAAAGATTTATAGCCTCGGAAACCCTGTACAGGGCCGCCATGGGTCGGAACCAACTTGACTGCACTTAACAACATACATATGTACTAGTGCGGCTCTGTAGGATAAGGACTAGACTGCAAAGTCAGTTTGCACCACAAGGTCAGCAGTTCAAACTCACCAGCCACTCCTTAGAAACCCAATACAGGGTGGCTATGAGTCAGAACTGACTCAACAGCACTTAACAATCAGAAGAACAATGCATCTTTATGGGGACCTTGTGGTTAGCAGTCCAGTGCTTATCCACACCAAGACTCCATATATGTGTGCATATACATAGATATTTACAGGGTCCTGGTGTGGCACTATAGCATAGCACTGGACTGCTAATTGAAAGGTCACCGGTTCAAACCCACCAGCCGCTCCCTAGGAACCCTGTAATACAGGATCACTATGACTTGGAACTGAATTGGCAACACTTAACAACAATACAAATATAAATTTTGTTTCTGTTGTTAGGTGCCGTGGAGTCAGTTCCAAGTCATAGTGACCCTGTATTATGGAGTTTCTGGGGAGCTGCTGACCTTGTGGTTCAAACGACCTTACAGTCCAGAGCAGTATACCACAACATCACACACACACACACACACACACACATATATATATATATAGACTCTTGGTGTGATGTTATAAGCACTAAACTGCATACCAAAACATCAGTCATTCAGACCCACCAGCTGCTCCTCAAAAACTCCATATTTGTCAGACACATACACACCTAGCTTTGCCAAACCAAAACTCACTGCCGTCTTACCAGTTTGGACCGTAGCGACCCCGCATAGGATTTCCGAAGCTGTTAGTCTATGCAGGAACAGAAAGCCCCATCTTTCTCCTGTGGAGCGGCTGGTGGGCTCGAACCACTGACCTTGTAGTATGTAGTCCAGAGCTGATCCTTCAGAGGCAACAGGGATCCTTATAAAAAATGTTCAATTTCCCTTTAACCATTGTAATTATATGTCTAAACGAACTGCGTCATCACTACTGAAATTATGAATTTATAATAGTAAATGTTGTTTCTTTATGACGTTGAGTAAAGAACCATTGTAAGTTCAGCACTGGGTTGCTAACCACAAGATCAGTGGTTCAAACCCACCAGTCGATCTTTGGAAGGAAGATGAAGCTCTCTGCTCCCATAAATATTCACAGCCTTGGAGAACCATCACAGGGTTGCTCTGAGTTAGAGCTTACTCCAGGGCAGTGGGTTTGGTTTTTGTTGTTTTATATAGAAACCACCTTGTTGGCACAGTTGTTAAGCACTTGACTGCTAGCACAGAGGGTGAAAGTTAGAGAAGCCGGAAACCACTTTTCAGGACAAAGATGTATGAGAAATTGTCATCGTGGCTAACTGTGATTGTCGCAACTGTAAAGGTAGAAGTTTTGTAGCAAAAAAGGGGAAGTGGTTGATCTTACAGTCCAGAAACGGAGGACCCTGGAACCATCAAGGGAGAAGAGCAGGAATGGAGGCAACAGAGATGGAGGCAGAGATGAGGACATGGAGAGAGAGAGAGCAGCTGAGGACTCTAGACTTATGGAGGGAGAGGGGCTGTGTGCTGGCAGCCAGGGGCCAGGCTTTCAGGGAGTGCCCTTTGGTTGTTTGAATGACTGTATATTCCTGAGTATTTTGCTGTACGTTAAAAAACAAAACAAAACAGAGGGAATAGAAGCAAATACTGCTGAGTACATGGAGAGGATTGTAATCATTGCAATGAAACGAAATATGATAGGATGAGTGTAAAACTGTTGTTCCTCTATCTGAACTATCACTCAATCCACAATAAAAACTTTAAAAAGAGAGAGAGAGGGAAAGATGTAATTGTCTGCTCTCATAAAGTTGACAGTGCTGGAAACCCTATGGGGCAGATCCTTCTACTTTGCCCTGTGATGTTGCTATGAGATGGAATCCATTGGAGGACAGTGGGTTTGGGTTTGTTTTTCTTTCTCTGGTAGAGGTGGGTTGGTGTTAGGTACCACGGACTGACTTACGGACAGACAATACAATGAAACACTGCCTGACTCAGAATCCTCATCATGGTTACCAGCAGGTTCCATCCAGTCCGCTGTTGGGGTGACTACACCATCCATCTCACCACAGGTTCGCCATGTCCTCACTGGCCCTCTGCTTCCTCAATCCCTCCCAAAGGTGTGTCCAGAGCAAGCGAGTTGGACAGTGTTCTGTTGTAACAAAGAAAGTTTCCATCAGCTGATTTTCAGGTCTTTCTTCCTAGTCTCTCTTAGTCTGGAAGCTCCGCTGAAACCTGTCCACCGTGAGTGACCCAGGTGGTATTTGCCATGCCAGGGCCATAGCATCCAGCAACACATAAGCCATCACAGTCAGACAGATGACTAGGAGCCAAGCAAAGTGTCTTATTAATATCCATATATGCTTATGTTGTTGTTGTTGTTAAGTGCCGTCGAGTCGGTTCCGACCCATAGCGACCCTGTACAGGGTTTCCGAGGGTGCAAATCCTTACGGGAGTAGAAAGCCTTATCTTTCTCCCGCGGAGCGGCTGGTAGTTTCGAACCGCTGACCTTTAGGTTCGCAGCCCGATTCGTAACCACTACGCTACCAGAGCTCCTTATATATGCTTATAGGAAGCCCAAATTACACTGTGCTGGAAAAAGAGGGAACCACAAGAAATGATCTTGCTCCAGGTGGTTAACTCTCTCGTTACAGATGCAGAAGGAAGACTCAGAAAGACACATGGCAATGAGCACTGTCATTTGTGATGAACAAACTTGTAGCTATTCACTGGCCACTTGGGACATACCAGTGACAGGGTTGTAGGGAACAAGCAGGGACTTTGAAGGAAAGCGTCAGTGAAGAACTAGCAGTCTAGTTGGTATTTTCTCTTCAACACTGAATCGTGACAGCGTCTACCTATCCTGCAACCATGACACCGTTTGAAAATGAACACTCTGTATAAACCATCCCATGCATTTTACCATCACTATTTATTATACTAAGGAGCTCTGGTAGCGTAATGGTTACGAATTGGGCTGTGAACCGTAAGGTCAGCACTTTGAAACTACCAGCTGTTCCACGGGAGAAAGATGA
>NW_006408536.1:30996708-30998060 GCF_000296735.1 Chrysochloris asiatica
CTCTCTCTCTCTCTCTCTCTCTCTCTCTCTCTCTCTCTCTCTCTCTCTCTTTTTTAATTCATCTTCAAGTAAATGGCAGACTTTCCATTCTCAGCCAGAGCAGAGCAGTTCCTGGATGCTGCAAACAACACGATTGGATGTGAGGGTGGCACGGGACCAGGCTGTGTTTCATTCCCTGTGCATAGGGTCAAAGGGTCACTATGATTCGATTCTGACTTGATGGAACCAAACACCAACAACCATGGCAACTGGAATTGGGCTCTTTCTTATTAGATGGCAAGCTACTTGAAACCAGGAACTTATTCTTACATTCCAACCCTGGCATGCTATGGGGCTCAGTTGATGTAGTTGGGTACATCAAGTCACTTCTGTCTCATAGAGACCCTCCCTATCGGTACAACAGAACCAAACGCGGCCCACCTCTGGTCCTGCACAGCCTTCACAGTTGTGGTTTCAGACCATTGTTGTACCCACTGTGTCGATCTGTCCTTCTGCGGGCCTTTCTCTTTTTCACTGACCCTCTACTTTACCAAGCATGTCTTTCCTTCCTGACAACATGTCCAATGTCCATGAAAGGAAGTCTCACCATTCTCACATCTAAGGAACATTCTAGTTGTACTTCTTGCAACCCAGATCTGACCATTCTTCTGGAAGTCCATGGTGTATTCAATATTCTTCTCCAACACTGTAATCCAAAGGCATCGATTTTTCTCCAGTGTTCCTTCTTATTGTCCAGCTTTCACGTGCTGGGATTAGTATTGTGTTGAATGAGTGACTCGACAAATGAATGACAAATGAAGAATTCAGTCTGTTAAGCTTGAGGGACAGTCAATGTTAATAATGGCTGGTTCAGTTCCTGGCAACCTGAGTTTCCTTATAGAAATCATTGTGACCACCTCAAACAGCGTATGTTCAAGGCGTGCTTCCTGTCCATCTGTGGATTTTGTTTACATTCTAAGGGATTGCCATGTCCCGATAATATAGTGACTGTGAACAGTCTTTTCCATGTTGCAGTGAGTATTTAAGCCACTTAAGCCCTGGTGTAGTGATGTAGGATAAACATGGGACTACTAATCACAAGTTGCTGGTTCAAACCTACTAGCTACTCCTCAAAAACTATATACAGGGAAAACATGAGTTGGAACAGAGTCTATAGTACTTAACAACAACAACAAGGCCTTTTAGAAAATGATGCTCTGATCATGCGTCCTGGTCAGGATGTCACTTTCCTCCTGTTGTTGTTGTCAGGTACCATCAGGTTGATTCCAATTCATAGCGATCCTCTGCACAACAGAACAAAGCACTGACCCATCCTGCGCTGTCCTCACAATCATTGCTATGTTTGAGCCCAC
>NW_006408536.1:31000402-31011341 GCF_000296735.1 Chrysochloris asiatica
GATCTACTGGTTCTTTTGGCAAACCATGGCACTTTCAATATTCTCCTCCAACAGCATAACTTAAAAGCATCAATTCTTCTATGGTCTTCCTTATTCACTGTGATGTTTTCTCATGCATATGAGGTTATTGATAATACCATGGCTCGGGTCAGGTGCACCTTAGTCCACAAGCTGACATTTTTGCTCTTCAACACTTTAAAAGCGTCTTGTGCAGCAGATTTGCCTAATGCAATACCTCATTTGATATCTTGACTGCTGCTTCCATAAGTGTTGGTAGTAGATCCAAGAAGAATGAAGTCCTTGACAATTCTTCAATCTTTTTTCCATTGATAAGAATGCTGTTTACTGATCCAGTATCTCACTGTAAAGAAAACAAAAATCCTCACCACTGGGCCAACAAATAATATCATGATAAATGGAGAAAAGATTGAAGTTGTCAAATAATTCATTTTGCTTGCATCGACTAATAACACTCATGGAAGCAGCAGTCAAGAACTTAAATGACATATTGCATTAGGAAAATGTTCTACACAAGACCTCTTCAAAGTGTTTAAGAGCAAAGATGTCAATTTGAGGGTAAGGCGTTTCTGATCAAGCCATGGCATTTTAAATTGTTACATATGCACATGAATGTTGTTCAATGAGCCAGGAAGACCACAGAAAAATAGATGCATTTGAGTTATTGGTTCAGTTATTGAAAGTACCTTGTACTGCTAGAAGAACACACAAATCTGTGGTGGAAGAAATGCAACCAGAGTGCTCCTTAGAAGTCAGCGTGACTAGAGTTGGTCTCTCATATTTCGGACATATTATCAGGAGGGACCAGTCCCTGGAGAAAGGCATCATGTTTGGTAAAGTGGAGGGTCAGGGAAAAAGAGGAAGACTCCCAATGAGATGGAGTGGCTCAGTGGCAGCAGCAACCGGTTCAAACTTAACAACAATTGTAAAGATGGCACAGGACTGAGCAGTGTTTCGTGATGTTGTGTGTAAGGTTGCTCTGAGTCAGAATTGATTTAATGGCACCTAACAACAACAACTTAAGGTGTCAGAAGAACCCCAAACAAGAAGGAGTGAAGGGGACGTTGTCCAATGGTACCCGTGTAAGTTGGTGGTTCAAAATCACCAGTCTCTCCTCAGAAATCCTCTATAGCGTCACTATGCATCTGAACCGACGCAGTGGTACTTGTCAACAGCAACAACATATTTCAAACAAATGTGTGTTGTTGTTAAGTGCCGTCGAGTCGATTCTGACCCATAATGACCCTGTATAAGGTTTCCAAGGTGCAGCTGGTGAGCTTGAACTTCCAACCTTGTAGTTCGAACGGCTTTGCGGCTGACGCATTACATTAACCCACAGCACCACACCAGGACTCCCTTTCATAAAGCCAATGACGTGGGGAATTGAAATTCTTGTTGTCTCATCAAGCAACCTCAGGTTACCAGCTTAGTCTTTTAAAGGACACCGAAAAGATTGGTAATGTGATTTCTAATCATTGGAATAGTATAAAAATAGCCAGACACTCATTTTACTTGTCTTGCCTCCAATGTACTTGGGAAATAAGCTAATCTGTGACATATGACCTTCAGCAAGTTTTGTATCAATTTTTATAAAGAAAACAAATTCGCATCCCATAACATTGGAGTTAAAATTTCCAGAGTGGATTTGTAAAAGATATTATGCTTTACCTTTTTGGTTTGTTTTGGTTCGGTTCGCTTTTCTCATAGTTCAGATTAGAAGCATGCTTGTAAATAATGCATGGCGTTTGAAAGGAGAAAGATGTCCATGTTGAATTGGGGACTGGAATGGGTAAGAGATGACTGGCCTGAGCCGACTGGAACCCACTACCATCGAGTTGGTACTGACTCATGTCAACCCTGTATAGGATTTCTGTATCTGTCAGTATTTATGGAAACGGAAAGCCTCGTCTTTTCTCCCAACGAGCAGCTGATGGAGTTGGACTACCAACCTCACCGTTAGCAGTCCAGTGTTTATCTTACAGTTATACTGGGCTAAAATGTTTGCTTGAGATCAGAGCGATAGCTCTTAACCAACTCTGCATTAGGATCACATAGAGAATTTTGTGTTTTGGTTTATTTTTGGCCCACGCCACAATCCAGAGAGATTCAATGAGATTTCAGTATGTAAGTAAGAGAGAAAACAACTTGGCTCAAGAACAATCCGTCAACCTTAAATAGATATCAGAATCTCCCAGTTATGTGGACAAAGTAGAGGTTGTGATGTAATCCATCAAGCCTGGAGGCTGAGAAGCTGTATTTCCAACAAGCTCTAGGGATCTTCATTGATATGCAATAAATTGTATCTCTCTCCAAAAAAAGATAACATTGGATTCCTAACAGCCAGTACCCATGACTGGTTTGGAAATGTGGTCTTTGCAAATGTTATCAGTGAGGTGAACATGAGACTACACTGGAAAAGGGTGGGTCCCAATCCTATAGGACTGATGTCAGTATCAAAGAGAAGAGACTGAGAGACCAGAGAAGTAGAGATGTTGGGTGCTGATGCTGTTCTGGCAAACCAAGGAATGCCTGGGGTTGCCAGAGCTTAAGAGAGAGGCATGAGAGCATGTCCATCTCAAAGCCCTCACAAGGAAGCTACACAGCCAGGACCCCAAATTGGATTTCCAGGCTACCCAACTCAGGGAAAACTCACCTTTGTTTGGTAGCGCCCCCTGTTGGAGGTATTTCATTATGGCACCTTTAGGAAGCCAATACACCCCAGCTGCTGGTGCATGGACCTCAGAAGCTTTGATGTGGTGACAAATTCTGAGATTGCTCACTACAGGTGGGTAAGTAAGCACAAGTCAGTTCATGATTAGCTTACTTACTGAGTCCTCCCTCCCTGTCAGGGATGTTGACTTGAAAAAGAGGCTTAGTTTTGTTGGAAGGTGTTATGGGTTGGGAGACAGAGAGATGCTACTCGTATCGAGAAGCAGAATGGTTGATGTGATGAGAAAAGGTGAGGTTGCTCCCTGCAGATTAGTGAGTAAGCACAAGTCAGCTTATGTTGCTTACTGGGTAGTCTGACACTGACAACTAACAGTCCCTGATACATGAGTCTCTTTGGCCATCGTGTTGATGGTGAGGAGTCTCCTGAGGAACTTGGATGCACAGTTCCACTCCGAGACAATTCTCTGGCTCCTTCCATCCTGTTTCCATAATTGTGAACACAGTGCTGTTTACACTCATAGCAACCCCCTAGGACCGAGTAGAACTGCCCCATAGGGTTTCCAAGACTGCAAATCTTTATGAGAGGGAGCAGACTGCCTCATCTTCCTCTCAAAGAGTGACCGATGGTTTTACACCACCAACCTTGAGGTGAGCAGCCCAATGCTTAACCCACATTGCCACCAGGTCTCCTTCCTTATTTGCAAGGTAGAGCCAATCGCAGTAATCGCTGGGTGGTACTGAGTGTGAAGAATCTCTGGGTAGCACACATGGGCAAGTACTCAGCCGCTAGCCAGAAGGCTGGAGATAACCCACCCGGCGACACCTCAGAAGAAAGGTGTGGCTGTCTGCTTTGAAATGTCACAGCTGAGAAAAGCCTATGGAACACTTCTTCTCGGCACACGTGTGGTCACCATGAGCAGGAACTGACTCAGTGGCCACCAATAACAACAATAGTTTATTGAGAATGCCTGGGGCAGAGAGGTCAAAAGACAAGCTACATACGATGTTGGCCATTCTACTGAATGTAGCTCTGTCCCTGGACAACAGCATCACATCTTTTGATGTCTGGTATAGTTTCCTTTATAATGCAGTGATATCACGGAATGAGCAAAAGATGTGGCAGTCTGTTTCCTTAAAGATCACAGTCTTGGAAACCTTATGGGATGTTTGGGTGTGTCCTTGAGGGTCAGTATGAGCCAGAAGCAAGTGGGTTTAGACCTATATACCTATACAAAGGAGTTCTTTGGAAGCGAGGATGACAAGACTTTGTCTCATATACTTTGCATCAGTCCCCAGAAAAAGGCATCACACTTATCCAAACTTGGGGGGTGGGGGGTGGGTCAGTGAAAAATCCATGTGGGTAAGTACTTATCTTATAGACTTTGGACATGTTATCAGGAGGGGTCAGTTCCTGGAGAAAGATATCATGTTTGGACAAATGTAGGATTCCTTGAAAAAGAGGAAGACCCATGCGCGCACGCACACATACACATACACACACGCACACACACACACACACACACACACACACACACACTGAGATGGACTGACACATTGGTTGTAACAATAAGTGGAAAGGTAACAGCAATGGGAAGGATGGCATTGGACTGGGCACTGTTTCTTCCTGGTGCACTTGGGGTCACTATGAATTAGAACCGACTTGACGTCGGCCAACAACAAAGGAGCCCAGGGGTACAGCATTAAAGGACTCAGCTGCTAACCAAAAAGTGGTTTCAAACCATCAGCCTCTCCAGAGGAGACAGATGTGACTTTCTGTTTCCATAAAGATGGCAGTCTCTGAAACCCAATGGGACACTTCTATTCTGCCTTACAAGGTCGCTACGAACCAGAATTGACGTGATGGCCTAAGATGTGCTTTCGCTTGCTTTTTTTTTTTCTTTTTCTTTTGTATAAAGGACCAGTATCCATCTGACCTTTCCTTCCCAACTCGTTCATTTTCGCAACTAAGGTGCTGCCTAATGAAACTGTTTTCACAGGCAGTATGTGCAATGTCTGCAAACCCAGGAAGCAAGTTGGGTGGGATCTTGTCATTTACCTGTTCATGAGACCTTGCCTTCTTTTTGACGCTGCTGCTTTCAAAAAGCATGCAAGCTCAGTTTAAACTGTTCACCCCCTTTAAATAAATCATAAATTCCGAAGGAAAACAGCCTAAATGTTCCATGAAAGGAAGGAGTGTTCCTCCTCCACCCCTAGCTCCCAACGCCTATGGGTACCTCCAGAAGATGGTCTGCTCTCTGTTTCCTCTCTGTGCCTAGGGAGTTAGGGCTCATATCTTAGAAGGATCTATGAAGAAAAGTCTTTGACCTTTCCATGTTGTTGTTGTTAAGTGCCATCAAGTCGGGTCCGACCCATAGCGACCCTGTACAAGGTTTCCGAGGGTGTAAATCTTTACGGGAGTAGAAAGCCTCATCTTTCTCCCGCGGAGCGGCTGGTAGTTTCGAACCGCTGACCCTAAGGTTCGCAGCCCGATTCGTAACTACTACGCTACCAGAGCTCCTTTACACTGAAAATACATCAAATGGCCCTGTACACCAAAAGTCATTTTATGCTTCCGTCTAAAAATCGTGTTAAAATCCAGCACAGCGATACCATTTTCTCCAGCATTGGAAAAGAATTCTTTTCTACCGGAAAGAGCCCACCAGGCTGCAACGAAAGCGGAGGCAGATTCCCACTGCTTTCTTGCACAACAAAATAGATACGCCCACTACTGCTCTGCAGAATGCGCTTCTGGGAAACAAAACAAAAACTATATATTTGGAGAAGAGAGTTGGCCAAATTATATCAAGGGTGAAAAACTGGTTTTAACATGGGAGCAGAACGAAGCTCCAACTGTTGGCTGATTCGCTTGAAACTGACCTTCTTTCCAAGAAATTGAGAAGATGTCATGGGTTTTAACCTTCCCACCGATCTCAAGGAATAAACTCGGCATCCATGGCCACACAACTGAAGATCCCACCCCCTCCCATCCTTTCCCAAATTGAATAATTCGAAAAGGTATTATCTGTGGCTTTTTTAGAAAATCGCTTTGAGTCTTTCCAAGGCACATTTGGCATGCAGAATCTCTGGCGTGGCCTGTCTCAAAGAGATGCCGGTTCTTAACAAGAAAGGATGGAGTCTGTTTCCTGGGTTGATTCATCTTTATTTGATTAAGAATGTAATTGCTCTGTCCGATCACTCAGGGTAAACCGTTTATATGCCCCGCGGAAGGAATCATTGAAACTGAGTATCTTGGAAAAGCCTGCGGGCAAACAGGAACAGAACCCCCCAGGAGTAAACGGAAAGACTGTAGTGTGAACAAAGGGTGGTGGTTGTGTACTGTGGAGTCGATTCTGACTCACAGCCACCCTGGGTAGAGTCCCCAATCACAGCCACCCTGGGTAGAGTCCCCAAGAGCAGCTGGTGCGTTTTGAACTGGCAGACAAGTGTTTAGCCTGCAGTGCCACCCAGATCTGCAGGAGAGGATGAGGGAAGGAGACAATGAACCACAGAATCCCAGCAACCACGTGGTAACCCTAGTCATTTACTCCTTACTCCTTTTTCTCCACTTGCCTTTGTCCTAGAAAACAAAACCATTGCCCTAATCACTCCCCACACCACTTATGTTTATCCAGGGTGTTGGAGGAGAATAGTGAAAGTGCCATGGGCTGCCAAAAGAACCAACAGATCAGTGTTGGAAGAAGTGCAGCCAGAGTGCTCCTTGGAGGCTAGGATGGCCAAACTTCGTCTCTCATACTTGGGACATATTGGCAGGAGGGATCAGTCCCTGGAGAAGGACATCATGTTTGCTAAAGTGGAGGGTTGGAAAAAAAGAGGAAGACCTCCAATGAGATGGATTGGCCCAGTGACAGCAGCGGTGGACACAGATGCAGCAAGGATTGTGAGTTTGGTGCAGGACTGGGCAGTGTATCGTTCTGTTGTGCATGAGGTCGCCATGAGTCAGTACGGACTTGATGGCACCTCACAACAACAACAACAACAACATCTTCTTTGATTATTGCTTCCATTGTTGTCCTGTGGGTGAAAGTTCACAGAGCAGATTGGTTTCCCAGGCAAATAACTCACACACATTTTGCTTCATAACATTGGTTGCAATCCTTTCCACGTAACAGCACTCTTCCCACCTCCTCCCTGGGCGCCCCGTTTCCATTTGTCCTTTTACTTTGCCCCTTTCAGCCTTCTGAGCTTTGTTTTGGGGCAAACATGGGCCTTTCATTCTCTTGCTAGGAAGCGTGTTCCTCAGGCGTGTTATTACTATTCACTTGGTAGGCCCATCTGTTGCTTGGCTGCAAGAGTGTGGGCCTTAGATACACTTCACATGTGGATCAACACTTGTCTTTTTCTTTGCCTCGTTAGGGAGTCCTAGTGTGGTGCTGTAGGATAAGCACTGAATCGCTCACCATAAGATGGCAGGTTTAAACCCACCAGCCACCCCTCTGAAACCATATACAAGGCTGCTGTGAGTTCAAACCAATGCCACAGCACTTAATAATAAAAAATCAAGGAAGACTAAGACAACACCCATCTGTCAGAGGAAGCTTGAGGTTTCCATGGTGCTAGCCAGGTTTCTGCTGAGATAGACCAGGAAGAAAGGCCTGGATGTCAGCTGCCAAAAACCAGTCAATGGAAACCCTGTGTATCACTGTGATCCAATATAGAGCTGATGCTGGGGCTGGCAAAGGACTGAGCAGCACCTTGTTCTGTTGGGTACGGGGTCACCATGAGCCCGGGACTTGACTAGAAGGGGGTTCATGACAGCAGCAACATTCACAGAGGGGAGACAAAAGAGATCTTGCCGTAGCTGCCCTGGAATCATCCCCCTCTGACCCATGCAGACCCCGCGTGCTGCAGAGCAGCCTTGCCGCAGACTGCCTTCCTGAACGCCGTCTTCACAGGAGACTGCCAGACCTTTCTTCCTCAGAGCAGATGGGTGCTGTCAAATAACCACCCTTTTAGATAGCAGCTGATAGCCAACCGTTTGCAGTACGCCCGGGTCCCTCCGATGAGAGATGCAACTTTGTGTACAAATAACAATGACAACCCATTTGGTGAAACAATCACATCATAAAAATGGAAATGATCACCTAATGCTATAAGACAGGAGACTAGGGACACAAAACCTCATAGACGTTCATGATAGAACACTTCTGCTTCCCAACTGTTTCTTGCTTCACTCTCGCCCACAGCTACAGCCACAACCCTCCCAGGTTCTATTCCCAAAAGACTTCACAAAATGAAAAGGTAGTCCCACTGCGGTGGAGTGGATTCTGACTCTCAGCGACCCTGTGGGACACAGTAGACCTTCCCCCATGGGTTTGTGAGGCTGTACATCTCCATGGGAGCAGACAGCCTCAAGTTTCTCCACTGGAGCATCTGGTGGGTTTGAACTGCCAACCTTGAGATTGGAATCCTAACACGAATTCACAGAACCAACAATAAACAAATGGAAGCCAAACGCAGTGCCATCAAGTTGATTCTGATTCAGAGGGACCGCAGAGAACTGCCCCATCGGGTTTCCTATGAGACTGTCAACTTTGTGTGTGTGTGTTTTTTGGTGAATCGGGTGATAGTTTACACAGCAGAACATCAGCTTTGCATTAATTCTATCATATTTTGGTTCATTGCAATGATTAGAATCCCCTCCATGCATCATCACTCAACAGCATTTGCTTCAATTCCCTCTGTTTTTTGTTTGTTTGTTTGTTTTTGCTTTTTTTCAATGTACACCAAAGCACTCAGGAATATATAACCATTCAAACAACCAAAGGCTGCATCGTGAAAGCCTGCCCACCCCCACTCCCCAGGGCCATCAGCACACAGCCCCTCTCCCTCCCTGAGTCCAGGGTCCCCAGTTGCACCATCTCTCCACGTCATCATCTCTGCCTCCATCTCTGGCATCATTGCTTCTCTGGATAGGGTTCCACACTCTGCTCTTCTCCCTTGATGGTCCCAGAGATTGCCACTCCTGGACTGTAAGATCCACCATTCCCCACCTTTTGTTACAAAACATCTACTTTTACAATTACAACACTCACAATCAGTCCTGATAACAATTCCTCACTGTTGAACCACAAGAGTCTTATCCCCATCTCCTTTCACCAGCCCCGTCCACACAGGTTGGAAACCACTCAGTGGAGAATTTATGTTTCCCCGTGCCTCTGGATGTAGGCTCCCTCTTGAAAGCTTGTAAGCCAGTCACTTCTTGCCTTTGTAGGCCCCCCCCCCCATTTTGGGTAGCCAATGTCCAAGTTGCCCAGCCCTGTCTACTCTGTGTATGGAGGGGGTGGGAATAATCCTTGCTGTAAAGATTCATTCCCTTTTGAACCACTGCATCCATAAGTATAGGTCAAGTTCATCAAATTGTGGCAGATTACTCTTTTTTCCCTCTTCTTTCTTTCTCTAGACAAGTTCTGATCATCCAGCCATTGAAGCCAGGTCAGATGGGTGCTATCTGCAAGTAGAGTTGTGAGACTATCAACTTTTACAAAGACAAACGGCCACTGCTTTTTCTGTTGAAGCAGCTAGTGGGTTCAAACTGCCCCCCTTTTGGTTAGCAGTCAAGCACTTAACCACTGCACCACCAGGGATCCTCAAAATGACCTATATCCTTTAAACAAAAAAAGCAAGAACACAATCCACTGTCCTGGGGTCAGTTCTGACTCATAGAGACCAAGTCTTTGCAAGTGTTTCCAAGACTGCAGATGTTTATGGGAGTCCACAGACTCATCTTCATCCCATGGAACCACTAGTGGGTCAGAACCAGCCCCCTTACAGTGAGCAGCCCAAGGTTTATCCCACAGAACCACTAGGGTACCTTCATCCAACCTGTTAGGGCAGCATCTAGTCCCGCTGTACAGGTACCACATGTGCCTCCCTATCATGCGCACCTTGGTGTGGTCTGTGCCGTGGATCTCCATCACTAAATGATGTGCACTTGGTAGGCAGTGGCTGTGGTCCATGGAAATCCGGTTCAATTCGTTTTGCCACGTGTGTGTGTGTGTGTGTGTGTGTGTGTGTGTGTGTTAAAGTCACAGACAGAAACCCGTGACTTATAAGGCATCGTCCTCAGCACCTGCTTGTGGAGGGCTGTGAACATAGAGCTCAGCATCAAAGACACTCAAGGCGCTCAGCCTACAGCCCCCAGCCCTCCACCAAGGAGCCACGGCAGCAGACACAGCTCTTGTAACCTGCACGTCTCCTGCTCTCTGCTAAGGCTCATCCATCTTCTAGAAAGATATTTGGCCACCTCAGAGCATACACAGAAAAGAAAAAGGCAGCAAGGGTTGGGTCCCTGGCCCCAATCAGTGCCACCCATCAGTAAAGTCTCCCCATAGGTGTCACGCATTCATACATTATCCTAATCAGCCCATCTCCAAGTGCAACTTGGTTGTGAGGCATGGTCGTGAGGAGACTGTGCACATGCTAGACATCTTGGGGCATGCATTTTAGCTGCACATCCTACAGGACAGAAGGAGAGGGGAAGTGCCTGCCAGTCTCTGTTGTTGTTGTTGTTGTTAAGTGCCATCAAGTTGGTACCAGTCCATAGTGACCTTGTGGGCGAGTGCTTATCCTACAGCACCACACCGGGATTCTGTCAAGGCCATTTGGGGAACAGAACTTGATCAGGCTTTTAAAAGACTCGCAAGTTAGTCTAAGGGAACAGGTAGCTTAAGTAGACTTGGTGGTACAACAGGTTAAGTGCTGGGTGACCAACTGAAAGATTGGTGGTTTGAACATACCAGACAACTCTGTATGCGGCTTCTACAAAACTTGCCAAGTGTTGTCGGTTCCGACTCATAGCAACCCTGTGCAGGGTTTTTGAGGAGCAGCTCATAGGTTTGAACCACCGACCTGCCAGGCAACAGTCCAGCACTTACTTATCCTATAGAGCCACAGAGGAGTCCATAAACTTACAGCCTTGGAAACACCGTGAGGCAGTTCTACTCTATCCTATCAGGGTGTAATGAGGTCGAATCGACTCTAGGGCAGTGTGTTGTTTGGAGTTTTCATGTGGGTTTTTCCCCCCGTTGTGAAATAGCTCTGTGACTTTGGGGAAAAAAAAACTATCTGACCTCTCTTGAGTTTGTTTTCATCTGAGCAATGCACATTTTATAGAAAAATTCCCCATGGTAGAAAACCAGTGACCATGTTGCCTGTCAACTCATGCCCCACCCCTAGTCCTGTGTGTCAGAGTAGAACTGTGCCCCACAGGGTTCTCAGTGGATGATTTTTC
>NW_006408536.1:31017651-31018897 GCF_000296735.1 Chrysochloris asiatica
ATTGGTCCAGTGGTGAGGATTTTTGTTTTCTTTACATTGAGATGTAATCCATACCAAAGGCTGTGCTCTTTGATCTTCATCAGTAAATGTTTTAACTCCTCTTCACTTTCAGCAAGCAAGATTGTATCATCTATATCACAGGTTGTTAAAGAGTCTTCCTCCAATCCTGATGCCACGTTCTCCTTCATAGACCCAGCTTCTCAGATGATTTGCCCAGCATACGGGTTGAATAAGTATGGGAAAGAATACAACCTTGACGCAGACCTTTTTTAATTTTAAACTATTCAGTATTTCCATGCTCTGTTCCAACAGCTGCTTCTTGGTCCAGGTACAGATTCCTCATGAGCACAATTGTTGTTGTTAAGTGCCGTCGAGTCAATTCTGACCCATAACATTGCAAAGTAGGAGTATTTCAGAATACTTAATTGTGCTGAAATACTCCTACTTTGCAATGTTGTCCATAGCTCGTCATGATCCACACAATCAAAATAATAAAGCACAGGTAAACATCTTTCTGATATTCTCTGTTTTCAGCCAAGATCCATCGGATATCAGCAATGATATCCCTCATTCCACGGCCTCTTCTGAATCCAGCTTGAAACGCTGGAAGTTCTCTGTCAATGTATGATTGTAGCTGTTTCTGTATTACCTTTACTAAAACTTTACTCGCATGGGATGTCAAAGAGATTGTCCAATGATTTCCGCATTCTGTTGGGTCACTTCTCTTTGGAATGGGCTCAAATATGGATTTCTTCCAATCAGTTGGCCAAATAGTTGTTTTCCAAATTTCTTGGCAGAGATGAGTGAATGCCTCCTGTGCCGCCTCACTTTCTTGAAAGATTTCAAGTTGTATTCCATCAATTCCTGGTGCCTTGTTCTTTGCCAATTCCTTCAGTGCACCTTGGACTTCCTCCTTCAATATCATTGGCTCTTGATCATATGCTACCTCTTGAAATGGTTGAACATTAACTATTTCCTTTTGGTACAGTGACTCTGCGTATTCCTTCCATCTTCTCTTGATGCTTTCTGCATCGTTCAATAATTTGCCCAGAGAATCTTTCAGTAATTAAAGTCAAGGCTTGAATTTTTTTCTTCAGTTCCCCAGCTTGAGAAATGCTGAGCATGTTCTTCCTTTTTGGTTTTCTGATTCCAGATCTTTTTTTGTGTGTATATTTTATTGTAATATTTGGCTTTATCTTCTCAAGCTGATCTTTGAAATTTTCTGTTCAGCTCTTGGACCTCCTCA